>NC_022012.1:11240752-11266977 GCF_000317375.1 Microtus ochrogaster | reverse complement strand
GACAGACTCTCAGGGTCACTCTGTATACACAGACAGACTCTCAGGGTCACTCTGTGCACACAGACAGACAGACTCTCAGGGTCACTCTGTGCACACAGACAGACAGACTCTCAGGGTCACTCTGTATACACAGACAGACTCTCAGGGTCACAGCCAGTGCCTCTGTGCACATAGACAGACTCTCAGGGTCACTCTGTGCACACGGAAAGACTCTCAGGTCCCCTGGTCACCCAATTGCATCTTTGATGAGTGTTTGACGCTGCTGTTGTTTAGTGACAGAGTTTCACTATGCACAGTAGGTTGGCCTTAAACTCACCATCCTCTGGCTTCTGTCACTTGACTGTTAGAATTAATTAAACACATCCATACTCCAGCAATATGCTACCACAATAGTGTCTCGATATTTGTCAATGGAACAGATGAATGAATGAGTGAAAGACAGCAATGAGCAAAGCCATTTACTTCAATACGATCAACAAGCCAAGTTGTTCTCGACTGATGGTCTGAGGGCAGATGTTGGGGTTCAAAGAGAGCCCTGGACTCTGATACAGAACCTCCTGTTCACCTCCATGGGGACAGCACTGTCATTTTGTATCTCTGCATAATTTTCCAAGGTTAAGCTGCCACACCTCTTCAAAGGGGAGCCGGCCACATGCTGTAGAGTTGTATGCAGCATTGTCTGCACACTCCTCCGTCTTAGTACAAAGAAAAACAGCTTCAGTTGTACCTGGGTCTGGTCTACAGATCCAGATGGAGAGTGGCGGAGAAATGATTCTAAAATCCCACCAGCCTATCCTATCTCTCCATCGCATCAATTCATGAATGTCAATTGACACTGAAAAGGAGATTCATCAAAGATCCCTCCCTCAACCAATCCCCACCCACACACCCTGAGGGAAGTAAAAGAGCTATAATAGGCAGTGCCCTGCGTGTGAGCAAGGCTGGATGTGTGCTTTGGCAGATTATTTTACCTCCAATGAACTGCGAGAAGGAAGAATACACTTGGATGACCGCACGTGGTTTCGGATCTTTACCTCTCGCCATTGCTTTTGTCTGTGATTAGGCTGTAACACTTCCCTGGGTTTAGGTGACCTCACTCATGAAAAAGGAATAATTACAAATACCTTAGTGGATATGTCAGTCATCTTTCTGTAGCTATAGCAAACCAATCAAGTTAAAAAGAGAAAATGTTTAATTTTGCTCCTACTTTCAGAGGTTTTAATCAATGGTTATTTGGTCCTTATCTTTCCAGACCTGTGGCTAGGCAAGACTTCACAGCACGAGGAACAGTAGATCCAAATCGCTCATCTCATGACAGCCAAAAAACAGAAAGAGAAAGGCAGACTTAAGAGAGACCCATAGAGAGGAGAGAGAGCATTGATAGCAAAGTTCTTTCCTAGAAACCCATAATCTAGACAAGAAGATCCGTCCTTCCAGAGGGAGATTGTCTTGGTCATGGTGTCTCTTCAAAACCAATAAAACCCTAACTAAGACAATCATCATCAGAGAGGATTAATATATTTCTGGAGGAACTCTGCTTCGTGTCTGTTGAAGTATCTAGAAGAACAATGCTATCTGAGACAAGTTGGGGGTGTCACGGCTAAGATGTGAATGCCCGGGATATTATGCTGTTTGCATATCTGTAACACTAAGAGAAAGGTGACTACGACCAAAGATGTAGTCACGAACCCTAAGTTCCACCTGGTGGAGGTCACTGCTGCAAGCAGCTGTGAGCAGCTGTTTCATGGTCCTGTTTCTGCTACTCTTGGCATCCTTTTTTGGTGGCCCACATGCGGAACAATTCTGAAGCATTATTGTACTCAGAGCCTCAAAAGCATCCTGAAGACAGGCTCTCTTAGATGCATGAGCCAGCAGAAGACCTAAAAGCTCTCTTCTTACAAGATAAGAAGACAGCGTAACTTCTTAAAACAAGACTCCATCTGCAAACTTGGATGGTCTTCCATCTCCCTCAAAGCTCTGGAAAGGCTGTGTCTATGTCCTTGATCAGATGTCTCAGAATACAAGTCTTTGGATATTATCAATCCTTGTGATCAAAGGAGCAAAGTCTCAGAGAGGGAAACTGAGGCAGAATAAAAAGGCAGAAAAATTAAGGGACACAGGAAAGAGAGGAGTCAAAGCCTCCACACTAGAGTAAGGATTCCTGAACACTTAACATTTGCAGTGGGAATTGTTTACATAGAAATGATAATTTTTATATGTAGACATTTCAAACAAAAATGGGAAGACAGCAATAAACCTGTTTAAGACCTAATCTCAACTGTGCTTCTGCTGCAAACCTATGGTTTTCTGAGTATCTTACAAGCTAGATTACAAATTTTTATTTACAGCCAAAAAAAACCCCCGATAATCTGTAAATCTATAAACTGACTGCCAGTCATTATATCAGTCTTTAAAGCCCATACTTTCAGAGACCTAATGATCTAAACACCTCCTCCATCAAAGGACAGATGTGCTCCTAATGTTGAATCCTTGTGATCCAGTTACCACTTCCATCAAGTTCTAATCCATTCTTGGAGCCAGAGAGTGTTCCTGATCTAACACTCCCCCCCACAAGCATGAATTAAGGAACTTTCCTTACTTCTCACACTATCTTAACTTTTTAATTTTTGTTTTAGCCTGGAAATCATGGTGTAGGCAAGGGTGGTTTTGAACACTTGGTCCTTTTGCTTCCAAATCTCCAGTTCTGGGATTACTGGCATGGCTCCCCATGCCCACTCAAGTAATTTCTTTAAACCTGTTTGATAAGAGTGTTCTTGTAGAGAAGAAAGAGGACCAGGAGCTGAAAGGAGACATTTAAACCACAGTGAATCCATTCAGCTGCCTAAATATCAATATCAATGCACTGACATGTGCTCAGGGAACTTGCTGGCTTAGGCAGGACTTGCATCTGACATTGGGGTCCAAGTCACAGTTAGGGAGGCCAGAAGCCTCACGAACTTCAGAGACTATCTGGGTAAGCGAGTCTGGAACAGTCACCTGCTTCTTTGTCTCATGAGCTGCAAAGGAAGGTTAGTTGTTGAAAGTTCATTCCTCATCAGCTCAAGCTCATTCCGAAACAGCAACTGTATCTCCATGGTAGCTCTTCATAGTCATATCTCCATGGTAGCTCTTCCCAGCTCCCTCTTTGCCTCCTCTGATATAGCATCTTCAGTAGTCTTGTCCTAAGATGCATTTCCTTAGATTAGGTTATAAGCTCTCAAAAAGGCCTCGAGATTTAGGGAACATAAATCTCAAAATCCTAAATATAATTTGCATTCTAAATCTAAAGACAAATTTGGATTACATTGACTCTTGAGAGGGGATCTCATTTTAATATCAACGTAATAGTTATATTGGATAACTTCTATTTAAACTAAAGTCTTAGAAATAAGCCGATTCAGAAACAAAAATACTGTGTTTTCTCTTACACGAGGAATCTAGCTTTAAATTTTTGTGGACATGTGTGTTGGGAGGGTCATGAGAAACGGGATGTGATGGGGAGGAAGAGATTTTGTGGGGGGAAAAAGTGAAGGTGAGGGATTATATGTGGCTTGAAAACAAAAAAAAAAGATATTCTGAGTCAAAAGGGACAAGGAAAGAGGACTTGGGAATAGGAAGAGCTGCAGGAGGGATCAAAACAAAGTGTAATGGTATCCTTGTATGAATATGCTACAGTGAAGCACATTGCTTTGCATGTGAGCTAAAATAATAAAAATACTGATTATATCATTAATCCTACTCAGCTATGTTCAGCATTTGCTAAGGCTTCTCAGTATGCCAGGGACTGTGAAGAGACCATTACTGGATCTCCTTTAATCCCTAAGGCATCCAAATGGCCCAGGGCTCATAATTAACTGCACCTTCTATGGGTGAAAGCTGAGGCTGAAAGTGACTACCACATCATGGTGGTGTGCCCGAGTAAAGCACATGACCTCAGCTGCTCAGAGGGGCTGAGTCAGGGAGATGTAAGAGCTGCCTCAGCAAACAGCAAGACCCCGTCTCAGAAACTACAACAAACACCGAGTGTGATAGTGGTTGGCTGAAACCCCAGCTATGGGGAAATTAGCAAGGGGGATCAGGAGCTCAAAGCCAGCCTCAGCTACAGAAACATTTTAAGACAATCCTGGGCTACACAAAATCTTTCATGAAACCAAAACTAAATGAAACCAAACAAAATAAATAATAATAATTATTTGTGTATGTATACAATTGTGTGCGTTGCAAAACTCATTTCAAAGATCGGACAGAGAAAAGTTATGAGGCAGACTTCCACCTTGTTCTGTCACTCCAAAGATGAATGTGTGTATAATGGATTTTGATCCAGTTTCTTCCAGCTCCATCTTCTCTTCCCACTCCATTGAACTTTGTATCCACTTCTTCCCGTCCTGTGTGGTCTTTCACTGAAGCATGGTCCACACTCTTAAAGAAAACCAACTCTCCCTTCCAATAACTATCAAGTGTAATGATCTTCCAGTTAGGGCTAGGACTTGAGGGCACCTCCTTTCTCCACACTGGGATCTTGTCTGTCTTGAGCTTGCATAGGTCTTGTCCATACTGCAGTCACCCTGTGGGGCTGGGAAAATACTGTTCATTGTAGATATCCACACCCACTGAATCTTAAAACCTTTCTGCCTTTTCTTCTGTGACAATCCCTGGCCTTGAGATGAGGTGTGAGGGAGATATTTCTATATCATTGCAACAGCCATGAAAACACTATGCTGTTTTGTGTTTAAGGAATGCTTTCTAAAGTCACTGAATTAATATAGAAAATAAACACTCAACCAACGCTAACATTTTGAGTCACTGTACTAAGTGATTTCCAGCCACCATTTTATCATCCCACAAGGTAAGTAACCATAAAAGTGTCCCTACATTACAGATAATGTAAGAAGCTGAGAGAGGCTGAACAATTTTCAGGGTCACTGAGCTCAGAAGAGCCTCCGCGTAAACGCTGCTGTATAACTGGAGAACAACCCACGCTCTTCACTAATGTAACACGGTGAATAGAAAACCGGGGAAACCGAGAAGCTCTGTGTTCTAAAAGGTTCAGACACAATGTCATTTTGTCTAGAAGTGGTAATGTCTCCTCCATTTTCACCTGTTATTTCCAAGGGACTCAAGTTTCAGCAAAGGCTCGGGAGCTTTCCAAGTTCATGGTTGAAGTTTCAAACAGCTCTGATTAGAAAGAAGTTCACAGTAAAAGAGCTGCATGCTCCACTCCAAATCAGAATTGTCTCACTGTTCTCCCACTTGAGAGGCCACTGGACACCAGGAAGAGGACAGATAAAAGGGTCCAGGTTGAATACTCAGTGACATTAGACCATCAGCAGTCCAGCTGTTCTCCTATAGATTCCATGTGGTACCATTTCTCATCTGTAGAGATGGCTTTCCGGACATTCCCTAGGAACTTAACAGGAAAAGGAACAACGTGCGTCTTTGTGCTGTTTTGAAGTCCCAAAGCTCTGTTAGAAGAAGAGCTCACATAGTGACAGAGAGGTGATTAAATCCTCACACTGACAATTCACGTGCTGCTTGCTTCACCCTGAACATTAAACGTGATGTCTGTAAGCTGAGGCGGTAGCACCCCCACCCCCTCTAGAGTCTCTAGACATTTATTGTGATAGCTCACCAGACTCTGGGGTTCCTGGATGATAACCCAGAGTGCGAATTCTGTGCCTGTTTGTAGTATCTGTGCTGCCTTACAGACATATTGTGAAATGTAGAGATAGCCTTGTTCACCCCTGAGATCACAAGGCCAGGCTCACAGAACTGAGAGCCACAGGGCTGTTGTAAGGAGCTGCAGGGTACTATGATAAGAAGTGTGTCTGTTGTCTGCATGAAGGCATCAGTGGGAACTCTGTGTCCATCTCAAAGGTGATAAAACTTAACAGATGAGACTTCAATCGGATCAAAACTTCAGGTGGCAGAAGCGGAAGGTAGGTTCCTTCAGTGGAGTTCACTTACACAGGGATCACACTCACATGCCAGACATTAAAGTGATCCTAGATAAGATTTCCAGATGTTCATCTTTGGAAGACCAATTGCGTATGTCAGAAGACGGTGCCGAACTGGTTTTACCAATGACAGATGATCTCCTCACGTATGGAATAACTCCCGGGGAAGACAGCCCCAGACATGTCTGGTCACCATGGGGTTAATCCTCAGTTTCCAGGCACATGGAAGAGGCTTATGCTGGCTGTGAGAGAACCTTTATGCACAAGCAAAAGGAAATCTATGAACATTAGTACATGCAGTTATATTCAAGGCATGGAGTTCAGGGTGGTGAGGTAGTTAGAATCCGGATTCAGGCCATGTGTTTGCCTCTACAGGCTCTGAATCACACAGTGGGAAAAAAATCACTATCCCTTTAGCACCTCTGCTGTAAGTTTTTTTTTTTCTGATAAGAAGAATTGCAAAGCTGATACCTTTGCCTAATTAGAGGAAGATAACAGCATAAGACGCATGAAAAACCAGAGTAGTGAAAAAACACCCTCACAGCACAGTTCAATCATCCTCCCATACTTCTCCATTCTCATAAGCCAATCTTCGAAACTCTAAAATTATTTTAACAGACACAGAACATGGTATATTAATAAATGATCAAACGATATGTGTTTTTAAATGTCCTTTGGCCTCTCTAAAGAAACTGGCAAATGTGCCATTAACCACAAGTAATGTAGCCATTTTTTAAACTTGAAACATATTTTTCCCTTCTCATGCTGGAGGGAGTCATGGAGACTGCTTAGTCTATGCACTTGAAAACTGACTTTTAAACAAAAAGACAAAGCTGAGTTATTTATGAACGTGTGTAAATTATGGAATGGTTTCATTGAGATCTGGGGGACTTCTAAGAAGCAGAAAACCCCTGCGGTGTACACATCTCATCTAATCCCTCTGTCTCATCTTTTCCTTTGCTTGAGAGATTTTCAGTATTTCCAGATTCACTTTGAAACAACAGTTCATTTTGAAATGTAATTTGGAAATATATTTGTTATGTGTTCTGCTGTAGAATAAAATATTGCCTTGTTGGAAAAAAGGAAAGGAAACTCAAGTATGACATACAAGAACAAAGGAAATTGTTCTTGAGAGCCATCATTCATTCATGACAACAGGGACAGGTGGTGAGGTAGCACCATCAAACAAAATCACATCAAAGAAGGACATGGGGAAAAATCAGAAAGTAATCAGCCAAGTGAGAAACTACATGGGCCTAAACACATACACTTTCCTGACTCCACCAGGAAAGGTGAAGCCCAGGACTGCCCTTCTAGAGGTCTGTAACTTCATCACTTAAGAAACACAGGAGAAGATACAGCTCTAGGCTGCAGAAAGGCTGAAAGACAGATAATAAACACATGAGGAGAAAAAGACGACTTGAGAGTGAGCAGCAGGAGAGAAATCATGGAGTGAAGGGTTGGTGGTGCAAAGCTGGGAGGGGATTTATGGACTATTTTTGCATTGTTTATTCAGTGTAGACAAGGGGAATATATTAAAGAAACAGGGCAAGGAACAAGAGATAAAAGAGGTCTCTGGGGAAAACACAGCACCAGAGCACATACAAGGAGTTGACTTGCTTCTCCTTATGGGACTTCCCTAACCCACCTAAATGGAAACTAGGCAAAGAAAGGGGTGCCAGCAGGTAATAGTCTTTCTGCTGTGCAAATACAATGTCTTTAGGTGTCCCATTGACAGTGACGCATTCTTAGGTCCATGGGTTTAAGGGCTACTTTTATAACTCAAAGAAATCTTATGTGAAAGTATTGCAAAGTCTATAACATTTTAACTAAAATTTTCAATTATTTCTCTACTGCAGAATATTATTCTAATTGCTAATGATGCAAGGCAAGAATCAAGAAGTCATTAAATCAGTTCCTCCATGAACCTTGTTGATCCCAGAAATATAGATGCTTTGTAAGGCCAAAGCAATAATTACAACGATAAATATGTATTGGTATATCAAGTCAAACAATTGAAAAATGGAAACTCATTAAGAATCCTTGAATCAATTCATTATTTCTACAGCAAGGTTGTGTATAAATAAGTTTAATTGTTCTCCGTCTAAGTCTAAGCAAAACATTTGCAACAACAAGTTTGTTTTTGTTTTATTTCCCTAGGTAGAAGTGAGCTTGGCAGAAACAGAAACTGAGGGATCCTATGGGACAGGTCGTTCAGTGATGAACTAGGGCATGAAGCCGAATAGGAGTGCAGTGACATTTGGTTTAATTATCTAGCCCACTGTACAAACACACATTGGTAATAACAAAACAAGTATAATTCCAGGTTGCTGTAGACAGAAATGAAAACTCCCATCCAGGGAAAACATTTCTATGACAGGATTCTCAAAATTTTTGTATTTCACAATTCAGCAGTCTAATAGAGACCCGCTTACTGCTACTCTCTTGCTGGTATACAGGCCAGCACACCAGTGGAAAACATACAGTCATTCACTTACAGTGTATCAGCCACAGAGAAAATAAATGGAGGCCCCTCCATTGCCCCACTCCTTCCACCTGCTCCCCCATCCTCATGCAGTAGGCAAGGGATTAGGCATTCTTTGCCTGATCCAGAGAAACAATATGTTTCTTCCAAAACAAGATATAAACATGCCTAGTAAAGCCTGAGATTTTAGCCCTTCAGAGTGTCTGCCCACTGCTGCAGGAAGCTATGAATAGATATATTTCGAGTTAGTAGCAACTGCAATAGTGTTAGCAAGGCCTGGCTCATATTCATCGGAAAAGCAACCAGGACCTCATCCTCAAATGAGCCCAGACATGTCACTGCCCAAAATTTCAAGAAAGTCCAGCATTGAGTGAAGGACTTTTTCTTGGGAAACACACACACACACACACACACACACACACACACACACACACGCCCACTCTCTCAAGATAAGGGAGGATAGCGGATTGAAGTATGGATACCAAAGTCAAACTTTATCCAATTTTATAGTGGTATTTAGAACAATATCTGTGAAGGGGTACCTGCAGAAGCAGAAATGACACAGAAAATTTCATTACCAAAACCTACCCCCAGGATGGGTGACAGCTCCCAAAAGCCAGGAACCTGAAGTATACTGCACAGCCTGTCTTCAGGAGATACCCTGCAGGATGAATTATTTCAGTCTCAGAGGAAACTGCCACACAGTGTCTGCCCTGCAGAGTGCATCACTTACTTAAGTCATTGCTGTAACCAAATATCTGATTTTTAAAAAGTATCTTAAGGGTTTGTTTTGGCTCACAGTTCAAGGATACAGTCTGTCTTAGCAGGAAAGGCATTGCGGCAGGAGTGTGAGGCAGCTAGTCGCACTGGGTCTATATTTGGGAAGCAGAGAAAAGTTAGTGTTGGTGCTCAGTGGGTTTTCTTCCTGTGATTCAAGCTCCCTGCTGGGCCCATGGTGGTGCTCACCTCCCAGCTCTCTGTTCCTCAGTTAAATGTCTCTGGGACCAACCACAACGAAGTAGCAAAGGTTTGTCACACTAATGGCCAAGGTATGTATTCACACAATCAAATTGACACACATGATTACTATCTCACAGAATAAGGCACTATTTATAGAATTATCATTTATATTAGTGTCTCACTATGCACAGACCCAAATAGGTATTGCTAGCTCCCATTGAAAAAATGACAAACCCCACCAATTCTTTTGGTTTAAGGACTAATTGATAAATGTACATATTTTGAATTTGATTTTTATAGCATAAGAATAAATTGTGCATTTATTAGCAACATATTCTCATCCTTTTCACCATCCAACTTCACTCCTTATCTCTGTTACTAATAAACAAACAAAAAATTACAAAAGTAAATCAAATTGCTGGCCAGCCTTGAGTATAAAAGAAGATATTTAAGAAACTAAAGACTACTGGTCTATAAAACAAAAAGTCAAAAGGTGAGGAAAAAAACTTTAACATTGCTAAGAGGAATAATCAGGGTATGAGATGTAGATTATTAAAGAAAGATTTCTACTTTATAGTGGAGGTAAAGAAAGTATCTCACAGTATAAAGAAAAGCTCTGTTTGAAGATGACTAGACAATATTAGGATGAGGATGAGGATGAGGCTCACCAGGCTTCCTCTTCATGTTCACCCTCACTCCTGGGGGAGAGGAACTTCCCTGGGATCCTTCCAGGGCTGAGTCAACATCATTGCCACTGCAACAGTTTCTAAACCACTAAAATAAAAGCTAGAGGAAGCCTGTGAGCTAGGCAGGGTTTTTTTTTTTTTTTTTCTTTACTTTGGTCAATAAGTCATCAGCCTCAAAAGTTTCTCGAATCCCCTCATGGCTTTGTGCTACGCTGAGAAGTACAAATACCAGTGCAAAGAAAATAAAAGAAATGGCTGTTTGATATGCTTAAGGCTTAGAGGAATCCACAGACCCTGGTAGTGTTCAGTAGAGTCAACAGTACTGTGGTTCAATGTGAAGTGTCCCCAGCCATGAGATAGCTGTGGATTCCTCAGGATACATGATCTTCCCAGAAGAAAGACATTGCTGAGGTTCACAATTAAGTTTATATGTGTGTATGGTTATAGCTTCAGCTCTCTGCTTCCTGGTTTTCCAAGATGTGGGAGCCTTCTGCCATCCACTCTTGTTTTAGACAGACCTATTCCTATTGCCAATGCTGAGAACAGGAGCCAAGGTAAACCTTTGCTTCGCTCCCCTTCGTGTTGGCTCTGTATGGTACTTGGTCACAGTGGTGAGGTAAGTCTCTAGCGAGGACAGATTCTGATCTAATACTGTAGCTCATAAGCATTCAGTGCTCAAGGCTACGAGCTACACTTGAGTCTGAGATGGAGTAGAGCAGGGATGTGCCTTGAAGGAACTGAATTTGAACTGCGGTCTCAACAATGTGTAGGAGAGAAGCACCACGAGGAGAGAACACTGGGAAGTCCTAAAATGTGAGCAAGGGTGGGATCCTTCAAATGGGAGCAAGTGGCAAAGATCAGGCAGACAGGCAACGGAAGTAGAAGGAGACATTCTGGGAATTTTTAAATGAGCAAATACTGAGTCAGTAACTGCACAAATGAGGGAGGGGTGGGTTCCTAGCAGACTCTCCTGTTGTTGCCCCATCCCCATCTGTTAGCACAAAGTTATTCAGTAGAGATGTGTTAACTGGGTTTTTGACCTGCCTGGATTCAGTCAACAATCAACCTGTTCCCTTCTTTGGATAAGACAAAAGAAGTCTCATCAGATACAAGAAAATTGAAATAATCTCCTGCATCCTATCCGACCACCATGGATTAAAGCTGGATTTCAAAAACAGAAAGCCTACAAACTTATGTAAACTGGACAACTCTCTACTAAATGACTACAGACTCAAGGCAGAAATAAAGAAAAATAACACCAAGGCATTATGCCACCTACAGAGTCCAGCTAGCCTACTACACAAAGACAAGTGAGGTTTATCTTTTAAAAATCAGGTTAAAAGGAAGCTGAAAACTTATGTGCAAGGGGAAAAAAAGCCTACAGTTTCCAACTCATCAAAAAAGAAATTCATACTTTAGTGAATAGCCACCATTTGGAGGTGGGATGCAGAAGTAGGGCCAGCTGTAGCCCCTTGCCTCAAATAGTGGGGTTTGATGACATTAGTCATCTGTGATGGAAGCATTTGCGCAAATTCAAACAATTTCCACATTGGTTTCTTCTTTGCAACTTAATGAAATAAGTGGGTTTTACAAAAAGAAACACATGTTTGCCTTAGAGAAACTCATTATCAAGTAAAGAGTATGTGTAAGTGTTGTAATAGGGAGCGGCGGGCTGCGTCTCTGGCATCCGGCTGCCTGCATGGCTAGCTTATGCCCCAAAATAATTATATGGAAATTGTATTCTTTTAAACATTGCCTGGCCCATTAGTTTCAGACTCTTATTGGCTAACTCTTATATATTGATCTAACCCATTTTTAATAATCTGTGTAGCCCATGAGGTGGCTTATCAGGGAAGATCTTAACCTGCGTGTGTCTGGAGTGGGAGAATTATGGTGACTCGACTTGGCCTCTTGCTCCCAGCATTCTGTTTTGTTTACTCCACCTATCTAAATTTTACCTTATCAGAGGGCCAAGCAGTTTTCTTTATTATTTAACCAATGAAAGCAACAGATAAGATACAACATCCACCTCCATCATTTTTTCTTTTTCTGCTTAAACAAAAAAGAAAGGCTTTTATTTTAATATAGTAAGATTATATATAATAAAATAGTTATCAAGTAAGAATTATAGCTATAATATTTATATTTATTTTATCTTTTCTAATAATTAAGGAAAATTATAATTAATCATTCTTTAATTCCATCAAAGATTTCAGAAGGATATAATATTATCTAAGTAAACAAGAAATAAGAAATTTCAAATTCTAGAAATGATAGAGATATTTTGCTGCCTGGATAGTCATCCAAAGTTTTTTTGTATTGTTGGGGCATCCATCTTCAGCCTTCAGGCCCATAGTATCCAGTAGACATTTTTATGAATCAGGAAATTTCAAAGACAGTTTAGTCATTATCTGTTGTGTTCTGCAGAATGTTTTGCAGACTCTTTTATGAGTCAGGAACCCTGAAAGACCATCTCATCTTTAGGCAAGTTTAGCAGTCCTCTCTCTACGGGTTTTCTGTGTTCAGTTCATGCATCAGTCCAGGCAAGAGCAGTTTCTTGCCCAAATGGCTATCAAATTCCATAAGGAGTCTCTTTGATGCCCATCTTCCTCTTGAAGTAGATTGGTGTTGCCAGGAGCAGACGTCTCATTGTTATGAAAAATCCTAAGTTATTAAAATATTAAATGTGTATATCCTGTAGTCTTTGAAATATATGAAGAATGCAGCTGGCTTGCTCACAAGGGCTGGGAAAGATGGAGCTTGGTCCCCGGGCCATGCTTGGGCGGGGTCAAAAAAGCCCGACTTTGGAGCGCCAAATTGTAACCGGCGTAATAACCAGGATAGCTTAATATGAAACAGCAAATTTTAATGAAGGGATAGCTTATAACATCAGGGATCCAGCGATGAGCAGGAAATACAAAAAAGAGACCAGTGGGGCTCACGCTCACCAGATTTATATGTAAACATTAGCCTGAGGCGAACACGTTCTCTAAGGGGATGGACTATCCCTACACATGATGTTACCACTTTGGCCACAGAAACTTGTAGACATAGCCTAACTGCAGACTTAAGAGTCAGACTCCTGCTGGTTTTGTTCAGCACTGACCAACAGCACCTTGCAGAATCAAATGTTAGAAGGCACAACAAGAAACCACGGAATAGAGCCATTCTCTGTGAATAAAAAGAACAGTTTTAATAACAGAGAACTCTCTGGCTGCCTTGTACAGTAGAAAAGAGCTGCCAGCTCTGAAAGCTCACTGGGCTACATAGGGATACACTGAGAAGATGCTCAGATAGAAGAAGTGCTGCAGTTTTGGTCAGAAGAGTTGAGGTGTTGACATCTACAGTCACGAGCATTCAGTTAGCTTCTGTGAATTAAGGACTTCTGAGAATTTGGATCCTGTTTCCTAGAAAAAACATGCTCCAGAGGAAATAATGATTATCATCAGCACTGTCACTTTGCATGGGAAACATCTTTTTATAACCAACAATTCTAGCCTTTTGTGGATGACAAGGGGCAGCTTAGTCTCTAGATTCTTCAAGGCTGAAATTAGTTTATGGAGGCCCAGTGAGTCTGGAATGTGGGTCAAAACTGACTCTGTGTTTGGTGGGGGATAGTGGATCAGTCAGTCAAGCAGGCCATGGAAGGAAACCTGGAGAAATTCCCTTAGAAGCATCTGGTTTGTTGATCACCAGATAATTTTGTCTGGAAAAATCTGAAAAGACAGGGATCAATCACAGTATTATGAAAAGGATAGAGACCAGTGGGCTGAGAAGATAGAGGAGCTAGGGGCACAAGAGAGAGCAATAGGAAAGCCCAGCATTGAAGGGGAACCCACCAAATGAAGGGGAACATGAATAAAATAATCCCACAATAGCTCTGAATAGGGTACAATAAGGGGTTCTTTATTCAACAGGAAACTCACAGATCACAACAAGAAACAGGAGCAGAATCAAACATCTAGTAGTGAGAATGTGGAGGGAGTGAGCTGGCAGGCCCATGCCTTTGGTACCCAAGGCCACACCCAACCTGGTCCAGGCTCTCAAAAGCCACTGGCTGAAGGAGGTGCCATTTACCTCCCCCTTTTGTATAAATAAGAGAGTTCCAAATCCAATACAAAACTATGTACAATAAGAACAGATATCAAGTATAAAAAATTAGAATTACAACCAACATAAATAATATTAATCAAAAAATATATATACTGAATGTTTTAAGAATTGTTTTATCTTAAGGAGTCTAAGTCTTGTATTAGAAATGGCTTGGCTAAGTCATGAGAGGAAAATAACTATGATTATCTAGTCTTCAACCCCATTGAAAACCTGAGAAGGGAGATAGTATTACTTGAGTAGGCAGGAAGTGCAATCAAGCAGCTTCCAAAATGTGCAGTAGATGATGACAGAGACAACAGGCTACCTGAGCAATCACCCATAGTCTCATTTGCAATGTTAGAGCAACCAAATTTGGCTAAGGCCTAGAGTAACTGACAGACAATATTTAGAGGCGGGAAATTTTTCAAAACTATCTTATCCTGTCTTGGCAAAGTTTGGCAGTCGTTTTTCTTGTATTTTGCTTATCTAGTCCTGACACCATGCATTTCGTCAATGGTTGAAGTATGGGCAGTTCCTTATCCAAAGGCCAGTTTTGCCAAGAAGATAACAAGCTCCAAGTGGAGTGTCTTCAGTGCTCAACATTCTCTCTGGAATAAGTTGGTGCTACCAGGAGTAATTGTGTCTCATGTCAGCAGAACCATAAGTTGTTTAAATGCCACATTATACAGTTATTTGAAGTGGTTGAAGATTACCTATCTATGCAGAATACAATATCTATGTATCTAAAGAACCTGATTACTCTAACTATAAGTGTGACAAATGTGGATGACTATTGATATATAATTCTTAATACCTATATAGCTCAAAGACTAAGACTTCATCTTAGAATATTAAATAATCTTTAACCAACCATATCAATATGCAAAAGGTAAACAGAGGTAGAAACATGCATGCATACAATATGACAAAATAACTTTGCATAGGTATACAAATATTATAAACTGAAATAGCATATTCAGTATAACAAATATAATATGAATTTGTGTTAATATATAAGAATCTATACAAATGCAAATTGTCTTTAAATAATAGCTCACAAGTTTTCACTTTATTACTCACTATTATTATTAGTGTGAGTGAGCTGACTAATCTATTATCCCATTCAACTTCTTTTCTTGTGAGATTCTGAGCCTACAAAATTTTATCCCAACCCTATACCAGTTATAATCAATACCTAATTTGCATCCCCTAACCTTGAGGACAAACTTTGTTTGAAAAGGGTCAACTCTTTTATCCAAAGGCCTTTGAGAGGCTGGATCAGGTTGGGCATGACCTTGGGTACCAAAAAAGGCCTGCCCACTCACTCTCTCTCCATACTCTCATACCTGGATGCTGGATTCCATTCCTGTTCCCTGTTGTGATCTGTGAATTCCACCTTAAATAAAGAATATTTATAATGGCCTTGAGAGATGGCTCAGTGGTTAAGAGCACTGGCTGCTCTTCCAGAGGTCCTGAATTTAATTCCCAGCAACCACATGGTGGGTCACAACCATCTACAATGAGATCTGATGCACTCTTCTGGCATGCAGGCATACATGGATACAGAATACTGTATACATAATAAATAAATAAAATCTTCTCTAAAAAAGAATATTTATAAGTATTATAGTATTTTAAAATTAATATAATTAATTTCCCCATATTATATCTTTTTGGTGCTAGTGTGAGATTACTTTATTTATGTTCCCCATTATCTGGCTGGCCAACATGGGAACAAGCCCATGTTTACCCCTCATAGGAGTCTGGAGGCCATAGTTTTTGATCCAGTTCATATAAGTTTTCAACCTTTGTTTATATTGGCCAGAATGGTTCACATGGTAGCTGCATCCTTTTTGAGAAATGATGGAGGAATGTCATTGGCTAATAAAGAAACTGCCTTGGCCCATCTGATAGGGCAGAATTTAGATAGGCAGAGTAAACAAAACAGAATGCTGGGAGGAAGAGGAAGTGAGCTCAGAAAGCATTCAGCTCCTCTTTCCTGACTCTTTCCTGGTAAGCATACCTAGTGGTGCTACACAGATTATTAGAAATGGGCTAAATTAATATGTGAGAATTAGCCTAGAAGAGGCTAGCTATAATGGGCCAAGCAGTGTTTAAAAGAATACAGTTTGTGTGTTGTTATTTCGGGTAAAGCTAGCAGGCGGCCAGGAGCCGGGCTGTGGGAAGAGGCCCGTAGCTCCTACTACAGAGAAAGAGGCAAATTTCTTCTTTTTTGCCTATCAACATGGCTGGAGATACTGGTTCTGTAGGACCACAGAGACTAAGAAGATGAGCCATTGTAGGGCCAACGTTGACTCCTGGTTGTTGTCTGTGAGCTGAGTTAAAATCTTCTGGGATAGATAGAGACTAGAGGCAGAAGTTTGTTAAGGAGCATAAAAGGAACTTTTCTTCAAAACTTCTAGGTCTGTCTCACTGCCTCAGAGGTGAAGAATACAAGAAGAGGCCCAAAGGAGCAGTAAGGAGCCCATCCTCCCTAAAGCTTATATGATTTTTCTTTTTAAGAGATTAAACAAAGTTTTAGATATTTTCACAGGACCTCTGTATGTCTGTAATCTGCACTGACATCCTCCTTATAGAGAAAACAGCTAACTGTCTGCACACAGGTCCAGTAGATTCCTGTCTTTGAGCCACGATGAAAACAAAGGCTGAAATTTATTAACACAACATGAACATTTATCTGCGATATGATAGAATTTTCTTGGCAGGAAAAAGAACAAAGAGGACTGGAAGATAGTCCTGGAGTAGTATCATGGATGGGGAAGACAGCCCTGGAATAGTATCATAAACTGAAAAGATGGTCCTTGGGCAGTATCGTAGACCTGGAAGATGGTCCTCAAATAGCATGATCACAGAAGATGGACCTGGAATAGTATCATGATCATGGAAGAGGGTTCTGGGATATATCATGGTCCTGGAAGAATAATATCATGATCATGGTAGATGATCCTGAACTACATTCTTTTGTGTCCTCTTCACACCATCACTCTAAGAGAACTGGATAGATTTGGTTTGGACAGAGATGTCTCCAGGACAATGATAAACACTTTTTTTTTTTTTTTTTGGCTTTTTGAGACAGGGTTTCTCTGTAGCTTTGGAGCCTGTCCTGGAACTAGCTCATGTAGACCAGGCTGGTCTCAAACTCACAGAGATCTGCCTGCCTCTGCCTCCCGAGTGCTGGGATTAAAGGTGAAGCACTTTTAAAGTCCATATTTAGAAAGAAAAACAGCCAATCAAAATTAAATTTTTTTCGCTTGTGGTTATGATAATTTCAATTATTTTTTAAAAGTTTGAGTAGCCAATGCTTATAAACTGTTACCAAGACTGGATTAATATAATAACATAAAAACACCACTGAATACTTTGTTAAAGTTCAATTTTGAAGTTTTAATAACATATATATCTTCTTTCAGTCACATTTTCATATTCCTTAATTTCTTTTCTCAGGATTCCATAACTTACATACACCTTAACAGCTTTTATAAGAATCCAATAATCTACCATGAGACATAGATGTTTGATTATAGAGAGTAGTCATTGAAAAGGTGAGTCTTTTAAACTCAAATTTGGAGCATAAAGGAATAGTACAAAGAAATTTTTAAGTCAGAAGTAGCAATATGGTAGATTTCTTTGTGATTTTATCAAAACCTGTTTGTGAGTTTACCTTTTTCAGTAGGAAACCTCCTAGCTCTAGGAAGGAGCAAGACCTGAATCTTATACCTTAACAGTTAAATGGCTGGCATGTAATAGAGTCTCAGTTTTTAAGTTGTATTTAAGAGGTTTTGGTAAGTTAAATTTTTCTTTAAAGCCCTCAAATTTGTAGCATCAGCAAGTCACATGCCCATCCTTTGCACCTGAAGATACTGCAAAGCCAGGATGGTTTTAAGGTAAAAACAGACTTTTTAATTATAATCAGATGATGCATGAAAATATTTTACCTGTCAAAGCATTTCTGTGGTTTTAAATTTATTTATTTGATATGATAGATAAGTATATTCAAGTTTTTTTTTAAAAAATCTAAACTGGAGGGCATTGATCCTCAGAGGCTAGAAGAAGAAGGAATATTATAAAAGGAGGAAGACGAAAGAACAGGAAAAAAGGTAATTTAGCTATGATATCCCTGCCTAATAATGGAGTTGCAAAACTAGGCATAATGAAGTGGGAAGGGGTGATCAGTTGTCCCCAAACTAACAGAAATGTTGGGGGGGCTGGCCTTCAACACACATCCCAAAGATCTGAGAACTGGAAGGTTTCCCTGAGTGAGTAGGCGAAATATACCAAGTGATCTCTGTATCAATTAAAAAAGCAGAGACTTAACCAGTACCTGGACAGTCAGCCTAAACTCTTCTGGGGTCATCTGATCGCTTGGTTGAAAGCAGATGTCGCAGGGCAGCATCAGCCTTTACCTACCAGGCCCAGAAGAGCTGAGAAAGCATCTTGTGGAGGAAGATCTTGAGGGAACTGACCTAACCTGACCAGACAGAGAGGGACACTCCACCATCTACTGTCTTATCTATCCACAGTTTGAGAAGGCCCTGGTGGAAGGCATGCATGGGGGCAGTTCATCACCTAGTAGCTCATGTTGATATGCTTGAAGTAAGACCATTCACTTCCACCTTTTTAGCTTTTTGAAAAAATATAAATTGAATATATTTTTCTACTTCATATCAAGTAAATAAATTAAAAACCACAGAGATGCTTAACAGATGCTTTATGTGGTTAAAGTTTGCAAGTAAACTTTTACCTTAAAATCAGACTGGTTTTCAAATAACTTGGTTACTAAAGATGGACATGTTGTTTGTTGATGACACTAATTTGGGGTAAAGATGGACATATTGTTTGTTGATGATACCAATTTGCGAGCTTTAATTTGAGAAACCTTGCTAATACCCTGCCTTCTTTGGAAGTGGCCTCAAGGCTGCTGCCAGAGCTGGTATTTCTGTTTTTCATGGGAAGTCTTTTCTTGCTCTTTCCTCCATCAGACATATTAATTGCCATATTCAGCAGAACCCTCTAAGAGGCTGGAGAACCATTGATTTGTGCCTGATTTTGACACAACATAGTATCAACATCACAATGTTTTACATTAAACAGACTTAACTTTTTTTAATTACTTGCTCTAGGCTTAGCTTTGACATCATATGCAGAAGGCTGAAGGCTGCCTGTAAATAAGTTTGTATTAGCATAGCAAGAAACATAGCTCTGAGCACATTAACTTGTATGTTTTAATCATCCTTAACAGTTTATAATAAGTTACTAAGATTAAGATTTTGTAAATTTATTTGTTAAATTTAAGCCTTAAAATTGTATTTTTTTAATTGCAAATTTGTTTTTTTTTTATTTTTTGTCTCCCCACTACCGTCTCCCATTTCCCTCCCCCTCCCCCGGGTAAGTCCCCCTCCCTTGTTAGCACGAAGAGCAATCAGGGTTCCCTACCCTGTGGGAAGTCCAAGGATCACCCACCTCCATCCAGGTCTAGTAAGGTGAGCATCCAAACTGCCTAGGCTTCCACAAAGCCAGTACCTGCAGTAGGATCAAAAACTCATTGCCATTGTTCTTGAGTTCTTAGTAGTCCTCATTGTCCACTATGTTCAGCGAGTCCAGTTTTCTCCCATGCTTTTTCAGACCCAGGCCAGCTGGCCTTGGTGAGTTCCCAATAGAACATCCCCATTGTCTCAGTGTGTGGGTGCACCCCTCGCGGTCCTGAGTTCCTTGCTAGTACTCTCTCTCCATCTGCTCCTGATTTGGACCTTGAGTTTTCAGTCCGGTGCTCCAATGTGGGTCTCTGTCTCAGTCTCCTTTCATTGCCTAATGAAGCTTAATATTCAGGAGGATGCAAATTCTTTAGTATCAAAATAACTTTAGGCCATAAGTATACAGAGAGAGATGGGAGACCTAACTTTTTCATCCATTTATAGTGTACTTTTATAAAGTATTGCAGCTTTTTATATGACTCAAATAATTTTAAATTCCTAAAGCTTAACAAAGTTGATGAGATAAATGGGTAAATATACATCTTTGTCAGTTTCTACCAGCCCAAGTAGACCATAAAATTCATAAACTGAACTCCAGAGGAGGCCTCCTGCTTGGCCAGAACCCATGCCAGGCGCGAGAACTCCAGCTAGGATGCCCTCTAGCAGACTGCCCTATCCTTTCAGCATCAACTCATCCTACCTTCAACCCTCCCTGCCCTCCTTGTGTTTGTATCCCTGGCCCTCAACTCTGGTAGAGACCTCTGCTCAACTAGAGACCAAACTGACCACCAAAACTTCAGCTCTGAAATAAAGTATGGGCCCATATACTTATATGCAACACCATCCAGGAGGCCACATAGGAAAAAGAAAACTAAGAACAAAACACCATCAAATAAAGACAAACTCCGAAATCAGCAGCTAGGCCTATAATTAGCCCAAACTGAGATAACTGGAGGCAAGCATAGGAGCACAATCAACAACAACCAAAGCACTATGTCACCACCAGAGCTGAGTTATCTTACAACTACAAGCCCTGACCATTCTAATACAGCTGAAATACATGCAAACAACCTGAAAAACAAATTTATGAAGATGATAGAGGTCCTTAAAGAAGAAATGAGTGTATCCCTTTAAAACTTCAGGAAAAGACAAGCAAAAAATGGAGGAAATGAATAAATCCTTTAAAGAAATCCAAGAAAAGGAAGAACCACAACAAAAGAAATAAATGGTTGAAGGAAACAAATCAAAGTGTTGAAACCCTGAAAATGGAAAAAGAAACAAAAAAGAAAATACAAACTGATGAAATTCTGGAACAGAAAATCAGTAATTGAACAGAATCTATAGAACCAAGAATCACCAACAGATTACGAAAGATGGAAGAGAGAATCTCAGCCACATTGAAGATGAGAAAGAAGAAACACATACATCAGTCAAAGAAAATGTTAAATTTAAAACATCTCTGACATGAAGTATCCAGGAAATCTGGGAATCTATGAAAAAAGCCAAGCTTAAGAATAATAGGAATATAACAGTGAAAAGAATCCCATCTCAAAGGCATAAAAAATGTTTAAAATCAAATTTATAGAAAAAAAAAGTTTCCCAACCTAAAGAAGAATAATATGCTTACAAAAAATGGCATGAGAAACTTGCAGAACACCAAGTAGATTAGATCAGAAAAGAAAGACTCCTAGCAACATAATAATCAAAACACTAAACATAATAAACAAAGAAAGAATATTAAATGCTGCAAGATGAAAAGTCCAAGTAATATGTAAAGACAGACCTATTAGAACTACACCTGACTTCTCAATAGAGATTCAAATAAGGTCATGAAGAGATGTCTTGTAGACTCTAAAAGACCACAACAGATGCCAGCAAAAACTATTATACCCAGCAAAACTTTCAATCACCATAGATGAAGAAAACAAGATATCCCATGATAAAGTAAAATTTAAATAATATCCATGCACAAATCCAGCTCTACAGAAGGTGGTAAAAGGAAAACTCCAACCCAAGGACATTAACTAAACTCATGAAAACACAGAAATGAATAATTTCTTACCAGCAAAACCAATAGAAGGGAAAACATATACATACTACTGCTACCAACAGCACCACCATTAACAGCATAGCAGGAATTAGCAGCCATGGGCCTTTGATATCTTTCAATACAAATGGCCTCAATTCCCCCAATAAAAACACAAACTATTGAATTTTAGGAAGTCTTTAATTACTTTATTTATTTCTTCCTTTACTCATTGACGATTCAGGTGAGTACTGTTTAATTTTTATGTATTTGTAGGTTTTTTAGGATTCGTATTGCTGTTGACTTCTAGTTTTAAACCATGGTGATCTGATAAGATACATGGGGTTACTCCAATTTTTTGTATCTCTTGAGATTTGTTTTGTTACTGAGTATGTGGTCAATTTTTGAGAGGGTTCCATGAAGTGCTGAGAAGAACATATATTCTTTTATGTTTAGATGGAATATTCTATAGATGCCTATTAAGTCCATTTGAGTCATAACATCTGTTAGTTCCCTTATTTCTCTGTTCATTTTTTTATCTGAATGACCTGTCCAGTGGTGAGAGTGGAGTGTTGAAGTCTTCTACTATTAGTGTGTGGGATTTGATGTGTGATTTAAGCTTTATAAGTATTTCTTTTACATATGAGGGTGTACTTATATTTGTGGCATGGACATTCAGTATTGAGATTTCTTCTTGATGGATTTTTCCTGTGACTAGTGCAGACCTAGAAAGACAATTATCACATTTACTCACTCATGAGTGGTTTTAAAACATAAAGCATCAAAATCAGCCCACAAATCACAATCCCAGAGAACCTAGACAACAATGGACCCCCAAAGAGGCACACATAGGTCTAAACTATATGGATAGTAGAAAAGACAAGATCTCCTGAGTAAATTGGGAGCATGAAGTAAATTGGGTTGAAGGGGAGGGGAGAGGCAGGGACATGAGCAGAGAAAAGTGTAGATATCAATAAATATCAATGAAAATGTAAAATAAAATAAAAAATAGAACTTGTAAAAAAAGGCACAGACTAAGGGAATCAATGTAAAAATAGAATCCATTTGTCTGTTGCATAAAAGAAACACACCTCAACATCAGAGAGAGACATTACCTCAAAGTAGAGGACTGGGAAAAGATTTTCCAAGCAAATGGCTCCAAGAAGAAAGCTAGTATAGACATTTTAGTATCTAAGAAAATAAACTACAAACCAAAATTAATCAAAAGAGATAGGGAAGGACACTACATAATCATCAAAGGCAAAATCCACAAAGAAGATCCTTCAAGGCTTAACATCTATTCCCCAAATGCAAGGACACTCAGATTTATAAAGGAAACACTACTAAAACTTAAATCAAACACTAGGTGGGAAAACCAGACAGGAAGTAGAGGTGGGACAATGGGAGCAGGAGTATTCTGCTAAGAAGGAAGCTCTTCCTGCATTCCTGTCCAGACAGCAAAGAAGCAGGATGTGACCTACCCTGCTGAAAAAGGTGCCAAGCCAAGTGGCTAACATTGATAAGAATAATGGGCTATATTAGTCATAAGAGTTAATAAGAAGCCTGAGCTAATGGGCCAATCAATTTATAACTTATGTAGACCTCTGTGTGATTTTCTTTGTGGGAACTGGGCAGGACAGAAACCCTAACAAGCAGGCCCTCCTGTTACACATTGACCCTCACACATTGATAGTAGGAGACTTTAGTACCCCACTCTCACTAATGGACAGATCATTCAGATAAAAACTAAACAAAGAAATAATGTAGTTAACAGATGTTATGAACCAAATGAACCTAGCCAAAAAAAAAAAAAAAAAAGATACCTACAGTATCATTCTCACAAATACAAAACAATAAACCTTCTCAGCACCTCATGGGCTTTCTCCAAAATTGGCCACATACTCCATCACAAAGATGTCTCATCATATAGAAAAAAATTGAAATAATATCCTGAATCATATCAGATCACCATAGATTAAAGCTGGATTTCAAAAACAGAAGCCTACCAACTTACAGAAACTGGGCAACTCTCTACTGAATGACTACAGAGTAAAAGCATAAAAATATTCGAGACTTCCTATAATTCAATGAAAATTAATGCACAGCATACCCTAAATTATTGGATACAATGAAAGCAGTGCTAAGAGGAAAGTTCAAAGCACTGAGTGCCTATACGAAGAAAGTAGAGAGATCTCATACTAACAACTTAATAGCACACCTGAAATAACTAGAACAAAAAGAAGCAAACACACCCAGGAGGATTACAAGAAAAGAAATAGCCAAACTGAGGACTGAAATCAATAAAAACAGAACAAAAAGAGAGAACAATACAAAGAATCAGTGAAAAAAGGAGTCAGTTCTTTGAGAATATCAGCAAGACAGAAAAACTGTTATCCAAACTTTTTGAAAGACAGAGAGATAATATCTAAAATAACAAAATCAGAAAGGAAACAAAGGACATAACAAGAGACATTGAGAAAATTCAAAGAATCATTAGGCCATAATTTGAAAATCTGTACTCTATAAAAGATAAATAATTTTCTCCAAAAGGAAATAGAAGCAGTCATTAAACATCCCCCAAACAAAAAAACCAACAAGAAATAAACAAAAATACTATACCTAGACCAGTTTAAGTACAGAATTTTATCAGACTTTCAAGGAACAGTTAATGCCGACTGTAACATGAGGGCCTGCTTCTTGGGGTTTCTGTCTTACCTGGTTCCCGCAGCCAGTAAACACCCCCCCAAAAAATCACACAGAGAAACTACATTAGATATAAACTGATTGGCCCAGTAGCTCAGGCTTCCTATTAGCTCTTATAACTTATATCAACCCGCTATTCTTATCTATGTTAGCCACATGGCTCGGTACCTTGTTTGGCAGGGTATGTCACATCTTGCTTCTTCCTTGGTCTGGACAGGAGGAATGGGGAAGGAGCTTCCTTCTTCCCAGAATATTCCTTTTCTCATTGCTTCGCCTCTACTTCCTGTCTGGTTGTCCCACCTATACATCCTGCCTGGCTAATGACCAATCAGCATTTATTTAAAACATAATAGACAGATACAGAATTGGTCTACACCGGCCGATAATCCTACAATTATTCCACAAAATGGAAACAGAAGAAATGTTGCCAAATTCATTTTATGAAGCCACAGTCACTCTGATACTCAAATCACACAAAGACTCAACAAAAAAGATAATTACAGCCTCAAGAACATGGATGTCAAAATACTCAATAAAATGTTAGTAAACTGAATCAAAGAAAACATCAAAAAACTCATTCACTATGATCAAGTCTGCTTCATCTCAGAGATGCAGGGATGGTTTGTAACAGAAAACTGAGTCAATGCAATCCACCATATAAATAAACTGAAAGAAAAGATGCACTTGATCATCTCATTGGGTGCCAAAAACAAAACAAAACAAAAAGCTTTGACAAAAATCTATGATAAAAGCAAAAGGCAAGGTGAAATTAGAAATGCAAGGGACAAACTTAAACATAAAAAGCTTACCACAAGTTGATAGCAAACATCAAATTAAATGGAGAGACACTCAAATTCCACTAAAATCAGGAGTAAGATAAAGGTGTTCTCTCTTTTCATATCTTTTCAGTATAGTACTTAAAGATCTGGCTAGACCAATAGTACAAATGAAAGAGGTCAAGTGTATAAAAAGTGGAAATAAAGAATTCAAAGTATCTTTGCTTGCAGATGATATGAAAGTATACATAAGTATATTATGTATACTAAAAATTCCAACAGGGAACTCCTACAGCTGATAAACACTTTCAATAAAATAGCTGGAAAAGTTAACTCACAAAAATCACTATCCCTTCTATGTAGAAATGACAGGCTGGAAAAGAAATCAGAGAAACAACATGTTTCACAATAATCTAAAATAATGACAAATAAAAATATCTGTATGATAAAAACTTTAAGACATTGAAGAAAAAATTAAAGAAGATATCAGAAGATGGAAAGATCTCCTATACTCATGAATTGCTTTTTTACATAGTAAAAATACCCATCAAATCAAAAGCAATCTGCAAGTTCAATGCAATACCCATCAAAATTAACACAATTCTTTGCAGACCTTGAAAGAATAATACTTAACCCCATATGGAAAAAAAAGTTTTGTATAATAAAAGAAATTACAGAAGCATTACCACCACTGATTTTAAACTCTACTACAGAACTATAGTAATAAAAACTGCATGGTATTGGCATAAAAACCGACAGGCTGATCAAGGGAATTGATTCAAAGATCTAGACATAAATCCATACATCTATGGTTGTAACGGACTAAATGAATTCAGACAGAAATTGTAATAAATATATACAGCTTTAATTGGGAAATATACTTACAGAACCACAGGTTCCAGCGTAGAACAGGAAAGCAGAAAAAGGGGCAGCCGGGAGCGAGCCAGCAATCTTTTTTTTTTAATTAATTAATTTATTTATTGAGGATTTCTGCCTCCTCCCTGCCACTGCCTCCCATTTCCCTCCCCCTCCCCCGATCAAGTCCCTCTCC
>NC_022012.1:11238660-11240112 GCF_000317375.1 Microtus ochrogaster | reverse complement strand
GGCACAGAATTCTAGGTTAGATTAAAGGCCATTTTCTACAGCTCTTCAAAGAGGCTGAAGATTATACTATCTATTATCAATACCTATCTAACTTGAAGACAAAGAGAATAAACAACTGTGCAATATATGAAGACAATGATCTTCAACTGTAAACAATGTCATTACATATCAAAATAAACAATGTTATTATATAAATAGTAACAAACAATATTGAGCAAGAAACATGTCAATATATCAATATACAAGAAACAGGGCAATACAATTTTCTAAAAACAGTAATTCACAAAAACCAATCATCGCATCAAACCAGTTAATCCCCCCTTAAGTCCCCCTAAATCCATAAAATATCTCCCCATCCCCTCAACCCTAAACCAACCACTAAAAGATGCACCTAACCCTGAGGGCAAACTCTGTTGGGAAAGGGGACATTGTCCTCTAAGATTGCTTCTAGCTGACATGGGGGAGACGTTCTTCTTAGGAGGTCCTATGAAAGCAAATGATGGTAAAATTCCCAAATTAACCTTTGACCTAAGAAAATTGTAACTAGTCACTGAGCTTTTTGAGAAGGTCCTGCCAGAGTGTTGTCAAAAATGTACACCATTTGAAATTGTCTCTTGCAGTTAATACCAAAAAACATGTCTAATATTAGCGCTTAAAAAAATTCATGACATCATAATAACCAGATTGAGTTGATGTCGTGGGACCCCAACTTCATCCTGGAAACTTTAAAGATTACTGTAGGAAAATTTGTTATGGGACATTTAAACATTAACAACAAAGACATATACTGACAAATAAAGAAAGACACAGATGTGAGGAAAGGCAAAGAAAGTATATCAAGTATATATTATTCTTATTCTGTCCCATTTCATGGCTCCTGACCTGAGACAGAAACTCTGAACTATCTCTTATCAACAGGCTTGTGATTGAAGAGGGACTGAGCCATAGTCCAACTCCAAAACCAGCTCTACATATTTATAAAGAAATGTTTAATAAGACATATAAAAAAATTAATACTTACAGAATATATAGAGTTTTATTGTTGATACTTAGTGGGTCGTAACTAGTTTCCATCCGTCAGTAATTAAATATTCAGGGTCCCTTAAATTCTTTGAAAATGGGTATTTTCCTGTGGAGACAAGAAAAGAACCCTACCCCCAACCTATCTGTATTTCTTACCATCAGTATGCTCGCCATTCTTGTGAATGAATTGTTGTTTATCTTTTCCAAGTGGCTTCTCTTCTTCAAACTGAACTTTTATTAATTTTGATGGTATCCACAATTTTTCCTCACCTGTGGAGACAAGAGCAAAACCCCTTTCCCAACACAGCAATTTACTGGATTCCATTGTGAGGTCAGCACATCTTTGAAATAAACTGGTTGATTTAGTTCAGTAGAATTTTCCATTATCCAATGTCTTCCTGCAGCCTTTGTTCCCTTGCCATTAGCGTT
>NC_022012.1:11235769-11237328 GCF_000317375.1 Microtus ochrogaster | reverse complement strand
CACCCTGTCCACATGTGCCTGTTGTAATTTTTCTTCAATCATTGTCAGTTCCTTTTCTGCTTCAACTGTTAATTCTCTGGGACTGTTCAAATCTTTATCACCATCCAAGGTTTTTTTCAAATGAATTATTATATCAGGTGTTATCCCAATAGCTGGTCGTAGACTGGAAATGTCTCCTAACAGTTTTGGAAAGTCATTAAGAGTCTGTAGGCGATCTCTCCTAATTTGTTCCTTTTGTGTCTTAATTTTTTGCAAACCTATTCTATAACCTAAATAATTAACAGAATCTTCCCCTCTGAATCTTTTCAGGAGCAATTTGCAAACCCCATTTAGGTAAAAGTATCTTTATTTCTTCAGTCTGTCCAAGGTATCCATGTTTGAATCGGATAACAAAATGTTGTCCATGAAATGATATACTATAGATTTGGGAAATTTCTTGTATATTATTTGCAATGGTTGATTCACAAAATATTGGCACAGGGAGGGGGCTATTTAATATACCCTGGGGGAGGACGGCCCAGTGGGACCTCTTCGAAGGTTGAGAATTGTTATAAGTAGGCACTGTGAAGGGAAATTTTTCTCTATCTTCTTTTTGTAAAGGTATAGAGAAAAAGCAATCCTTTAAATCAATAACTATGAGAGGCCATCATTTTGGTAATAAAGGGGGCAAAGGAATTCCAGATTGCAGAGGGCCCATAGGTTGAATAACCTTGTTGATAGCCCTGAGATCTGCCACCATTCTCCATTTACCTGATTTTTTCTTAACCACAAATACAGGAGAATTCCAAGGGCTGGTAGATTCTTCTATATGTCCAGCATCTGATTGCTCTTGTACCAGCTGTTCTAAAGCCTGTCACTTTTCCTCAGCTAAAGGCCATATTGGTTTCTCAGTCAACCATTTTAGAGGCAAGGCTGTTGGTGTCTATGAAGGGACATCAATTGCTTGTTTTTGTACAGCCTGAATGGCCGGTTTTCTCCGTTTGTAATATCTTTTAATATTATTCTCAAAAATGTAGGCTCTAGAAGTAGCAGGAATGTTAATTTGGGTATTCCATTGTTGTAATAGGTCACGACCCCATAAATTCATTGCAATATTGGCTACATATGGCCTTAATTTCCCTATTTGTCCCTCTGGCCCTATACATTAAACCCATCTCGTGCTCTGCCTTACTCGAGATAGGGTTCCAATTCCCAGGAGCTGAACATTTACATTCTGAAGAGGCCAATATGAATGCCAAGATTCTGGGGTAATGATACTTACATTAGCACCTGTGTCCAGCAGGCCAGTAATAAAAATACCATTTACACACACTCTCAGCTTTGGTCTTTGATCGCTTATAGAAGTTTGCCAAAACACACGGAACTCATCTTTCTGATCATTATTGCTTGTAACAGTAGGCATGGGGCTCCCTAATTGTCCTGACGAGGCACGTTCTCTGCAGAAACTGGAAATTACTGAACCATGTTTGCCATGGGGGCCTGTGATGCCCCTCTCTCACGTTTCCTATCTGTACCAGGTTGCCTTGTCTATCTCTTGTAGACCTGCATTCATTCGTCCA
>NC_022012.1:11225545-11234670 GCF_000317375.1 Microtus ochrogaster | reverse complement strand
CCTTCATTGAGGATTCTAAAGTATGAAGTTTGTCCATTAGAGATAACATCTCATCTTTGGACGTAATTTTTATGGCATAAACCGTGCCTTCTTGTATTGACAATCTTTCCACCAATCTGTCATAAGCTTTAGACAAAATTCGATTGTCACATTCAGCAGTTTTGATTTTCTCAGTTAATGTTTCAGTTCCTACAGAAAGGGACTGCTGAAGTTTACGATCCAAATCAGCTGTTCCTTCTTCCATAGTAATAGTTCCTTAACATCAGCCTGTACCTTTTCTAAATTTTGCTCAGTTAACGGAGTCATGTTAAACAAAGATCTGTTCTCTTCCTGGAGAACATCAAACTGATTCTTGAGAAGGTTGTTGTCATTCTCAATAGTTTTTAAACGTTCAAACCTCTGCGTTAAGAATCCTGGATTCGTCTCTTAAAGACTTTATTATATTTCTATTGTCAAACCATATAGTGGCAAGGAAAACTACCAATCCCAGAAATATCCATAGATGTGGGGTGATAGACACCTCTTGTAAAATCTCCCACATGGTACACTCAAAAAGACTATTAAAGTCTAGAATAGTCACGTTCTCAGACATTTTATTTATAAAAGAAAAAATTCTTTTACCTGTAATGAATGGTTCCTGCCAGTGGTGGCGAAAGAGTCCTCTTAAGTCCACTTGGAGAGCTGGTCTGAAATAACTCAAAACCAAAGTTTATTGTTCTGCCTGAGGAGTTAGAGTGGTCGCGGAAGGGGTCACTTTGAATCAGACCAAATCTTCCACTGTGGCAGCTTTTGTTGCAAAACCGCAGGTACTTGAGCTTCCCGGTTCTGCTCCAAATGCCAAGGCAGGCAGGGAGGAGTTAATTGCTCTGGCGAGCAGGTGGGGCAGAATGGGCGTGTGTGTGTGTGTGTGTGTGTGTGTGTGTGTGTGTGTGTGTGTGTGTGTCCAAGTGTATCTCAAACTCGGCACTGGGGCCTAAGTCCCAAACTAAAAAGCAAAAGCAGCACCCGGGAGCATGCTGTGTTAGCTAGTGGGCTACGCGCTTGATTCAAAACACGCTTCAGGTAGCTAATCTTGCTCGCAAAGGCTGGTAAAGATCGAGCTTGCGCCCCCCGTGCCGGGGCGGGGGCAAGTGCCCAAAGTTGGACGCCAAATATGTAGGTGTGTAAATAAATGCAGGCAGATTGTAAAGACATATATACAGCTTTAATGAAGAAATAAACTTACAGAACCGAAGTTCCCGCGGAGCACAGGAAGCAGGGAAAGGGGCATGTGGGCTCCCGCAAGCCAGATTTATAAGTAAACATTCGCCGGAGGCAAGCCCGCCCCATAAGGGGCTGGCTTAACCCTACAAGTAAATCTTTTGTTACAAGTTTTTTAACATAATTTGTATTGAATCTTTGGACATTTCACATCATCTATCCTAATCCCACTCATTGCCTGGCACTTGAATATTCACCCTCCTCCCTTGCAACCTCTCCCAAGGCTGTTCTCAAAAATATAGTCTAATATAGTGTCTTTTTCCTGGGATGCTCTCGTTTGCTCTCCTTTTTCTGTCAGAGTCGGGAGGCCAGTTTGACACAGGACAGAGGCTTTGGAGGAAACCGTTAAATAAGGACGTTTGGATCTAGGACAGGTGGGCCAAATCCCAACTCAGAAGTATCTCTTTGGTAGCCTAGAACAGCATGTGACTACCTTTTAATGCTATTTATACTCAGAAGACATTTTTGTCTTTGTGAGAGTGAATCCACTGCTCAGAGGGAGTGATGAGAGCAGAGAATAAGGGGCTTTTGAGACAAAAGTCTAAAAAAGCTTAGAGATAAAGGGTTTTTGGATCATTCGCTTGTATGTGGCAGAAGTTGTCACAGTCCGTGAGAATTTGGAGTTAAATGCATCATTTTTTGGTTACTGATTATGAAGCTTTATTGAGGCATGTCACATTGTAGTAGAAAATAAGATTCCAGGGATTGATGGCATCACAGATTTCAAGAGAGGAAAGAACTTGAAAAGACAGGCAAGAGGAGTGGCAGTGTCAACCTTAGTGTGGGTAAACACATGAGTAGGGCAGGGCAGAACAAGAATCCCAGTATTAAGGAAAAGAGAAGATAGAAAATGGAGGGCTGTGACTAGGAGACCAGCTAGAGGAAGCAAACCAAAAACTCATGCAAACACCAGGAGACAGGGATTACGAGTGATGAGGATGAAGAAGGATGGAACAGTGGGACTCAAGGGTGGTGGCTGTGAGTGCACTAGAACAGAAACTTGCTTCAATAAGAGGGCATCCCCAACAAGGTTGCAGTTTTCCAATAGAATGCCCAGATCACAAGAGACAGGTATCCTCAACCAGATGATGGTACCTAAAGTAGTTTAGACTAGCATAAAGCATGACTTTATAGAAAAGTAAGATGTCAGAAGTCAGCTCTGTAGGGTACTTACCAAAGAGAGAAGAGTGGGTAGAGCAGGTGGGAGAAACAGTTGAAGATACAGACTATAAAATTTGGAACCAGATGTGGTGGGTGGCAAAGGCAAGCAATGGCAAATGATTTTTAACCATAGGAGGGCTGAATTGGAAGTTTGGTTAAAAGAAGGAAAGAATCCCCGAAGAAGAACACAGATATATCTTTAGGTTTTGGAACCAAATATTAGCAGACACAGCCAGAAACCACTGAACACAACCATTCTCTGTGGATAGAAAGAACAGTTCAAATAAAACTCTTTATTTGCCTCCGATAGTAGAGAACAGCAGCCAGCTACAAATACTTACTGGATTATGTAGGGGTATATAAGATTCATATATATGTATGGTATACAAGATATATATATATGTATATATACATATATATATATGTAGGGGTATATGAGATTCATATGCAGCACAGAAAGAAGAGGTACTACAATTTTGGCATTTTGGTGTTGACATCTGCAGTAAGGAACATTGGCTAGCAATAAGGGCATATGAGGAATACTTTTGATTTCTGCTTCCTAGTAAAGCCACACTCATGTGTTGATTGAGTCATTGTTATCAGCACCGCTAATTTGGGGGTGGCATTTCTTCACACACAAGACCTGGGAGGAGATATATGATATGTAGTACTGAGTACATATGAAATTAGCTCACATGCACAAGGTGCTCTGTAAAGTTGTTTTGTCTTAATAATCTTATTAAATAATTACAGTAGTCTTATGGGATAGTACATTAGTTACTATTCTGTTGTGATAAAATACCATGACAAAAAGATGTTTAAAGAAGAAAGTTTAACAGCTTTCTGTTCCAAAGGAATAAGAACATGAGGCAGTGAGGGCATGGTTTGACCACAAGAGCAGAAAGCCACATGACAACATTCATTTGCATACAGGCAAGAAGGAAAGAAAACCAGCAAGAAATGACACAAGGCTTTAGACTCTCAAATCCTACCTCCGAGGATATTCTTCCTCCAATAAGATACCATCTCTTAAAGGTTATTGTCGTAGTAATCTTATTAACTGTCTTGGGTTGGGTTTTCAATGCTGGAGAGAAACCATGACCATGGCAACTCCTGTAAAGAAAACTTCTAATTGGGGTGACTTGCTTACAGCTCAAGAGGTTCAGTACACTATAATCATGGAAGGATCATAACAGCATGCAGGCAGATGTACTGCTGGACGGAACAATTCTTACATCATCTCTTAGAAGCAACAGGAAGTTGACTGACTCAATGGGTGGTATTCTGAACATATGTAACCTCAAAGTCCACCCCTATCATAACACACTTCCTCCAACAAGGCTGTGCCTCCTAATAATGCCACTTCCTTTGGAGGACATTTTCTTTCAAACCAGCAGAGTTCCATACCTCTCTAAAGAGCATCTCTAATTAGAGACCAAGAGTTTAAATAGATGAGTCTATGGAAGACAGTTTTCATTTGGATTACCAGAGGCAGCTATTGTTATTATCACTTTTACAGATGAAGAATGGCACCTTCCTAGGTCCATGTTCTCTTACATCCTTGATTAGCCAACTGAAGGCAGATCCTTCCGACAGAGGGATATTTGATACTGAAAAAGAAATCTGATTGTTAAACTTTGAGACATGGCCATTGCCTAGTAGGTAGACTTCATGGCTTAAAACATTCTAATAAGCATGGAAAATAAGAAAAGGGACCAGGTTACAGTTTTGAGAGTGAATAAGATGAGAGACGTAATTCCACCGACTTCACCTTTAAAAACTTTTTCATCTCTTCCAAAACATACACTTCTGTCTATATAGAAAGGATGAAATGGTGATCTCATGTCAAATTCATTCTCTCCAAGAATGGATATAGAGCATGGCACAAAGTATATACTCAATTAGCAAAGAATTAATGCATGCAAATTATGTAATACTAGTGTTATAAAAATGAATCAGTGACTTCCTAGGAGAAGAATCTAGAAAATAATATCAAATCAGTGTAAGACAATATCCAGGGCATATTGGTATAATTCAAAGCAAGAAAGTAACAAACTACTGTACAAATTCTATCCTGAATAAGTGCTGTCCATTTGAAATCCAACTGTAAAGACAACACAGTGTTCAAGCCAGAATAAACCTGTTCATCAACACTGGAGATTAAAATACTATTGCTGGAGTCCAGCAAGATGACTCAGCAGATAGAAACCCATCTGCTGAGCTGAACACCTAAGTTTGATCACCAAAGTTCATATAGTAGAAGGAGAGACTCTTGCAAATTACCCTCTGAATTCCACATTTGTTCAGCAGCATGTGCATGCACACACAGGCACACACAGGCACACACAGGCACACACACACACACACACACACACACACACACTTATACATACATGCACACATAAATAAATAATATTAAAATAGGGTATTACTATCTTCCCATTTCCCTTTGCCTAACCTATGATCACCACGTTTATCTTGTGCTTTGATGGATTCAATATTTCCATATTCTACATGTAAGCAGTTGGGTCATATAGGGCTTTAAAATGCCTTTCTGGTTTGTAAGAGTTCTCAGCAGTGTCAAGCTTTTCTTACTTTATGAGTGACTGCAAGTTCCTCATAAATTAGCAAAATGCACTTAGCCAATTATCTTTTGATGAACATCTTAGTTGCTTCTACATTTTTGATATTGTGAATAGTATATAAGACTGCAGACATTATCTGTACACTTAAAAATAAACAACTCTATCTGCACTTAAACTTCAATAAAGATAAGGGTTATTGCCTCCAGAAAATGGTGCAATCACTTTGGAAAATAATTTTTGCAGAGCCTTCTAATTTTAAATATGCAGACAAATGAGCCAGTGATTCCAATCTTATATATGATTATGAGTATCCAAATAAATTTAAAACCTTTATACATAATGACTGCACATGTTAATTTCAAACATATATCTACGCAAAAACTTGCATACATATTTATAGCAGCATTGTAATACTCCACAAATTGGGATCCAGCTGAGTGTCAGAGTTCTTTCTTAACCTGCATGAAGCTTTTTGTCTTGTGCAAACATTGAAAAAAATAATAGTCAGAAATGAAAAGAAAAAATTTGGCTTATTGATAGAAAGGCTACAATATGGATAAGCCCTGAAATCACACTGTCAAATGAACAAAGTATAAAAGTCATACTTTGAAATTCTGTTTAAGATCTCCAGAATAAGAAAATCCAAAATGAAATAAATATGATTGTGGTTACATGGGCCTGAGAGGATAGGGAAGCAGGGGTGACTGGTATCTAGCTTGTGTTTCTTTAGAGGTCAGTGGGGATGTTCTAAAATTTAAGCAGTAAGGTTCACTGTAAACCTTTATAAGATATATCATAATGCATCTCATTGAACACATTCAAAGAAAGAAATTTTTGTTCTGTAAATTGAATTACAGGAAAGGTGTCTTACAGTATTTATTATTTCAGCAATAATATACAATAACTTTATATGGTTTTCCTTAGAATAGGTAGTTGAGAGATTCTGAATTTACTGAAAGATGTGATGACCAACATTTACAGATGGTATCTGAAGGCAGCTTTGCTCAGAATCACTTTCTATAACCAATTATAGGCACATCTCCATCTTCATCATCAAGACACAGTTAGATCTACCATATGACACTGTTATACACTCCTGGATACATACAAAAATGAGCCTAAAAATGTGTCCAACTGATGTGGGATTCCCTTCTGTATGCTGTGAATGCCATTGGTTAATAAGGAAACTGTCATAGTCCTACGCAGGGTCAAATAGAGCTAGGCAGGGAAAACTAAACTGAATGCTGGGAGAAAGGAGGACAGAGTCAGGAGAAGCCACGTAGCCCCTTTGGAGACAGATGCTGGAACTGTATCCAGTAAGCCACAGCCTTGTGGGGATATACAGATTAATGGAAATGTGTTAAATTAAGATGTAAAAGCTAGCCAATAAGAAGTTAGAGATAATAGGCCAAGCAATGATTTAATTAATAATTAATTTAATTAATAACTAATTTAATGATTCTTTGTGGTTATTTCAGGGCTGAGTAGCCAGGAATTATGAAAGCGGCCTCCCACTACACCCAACAGAAATACTTAAAAAGATTGTTTATGGTAGCACTGTTTACAGCACAACTGGGATAAACCAAGATGTCTATCAGCATGTGATAGGATACAGAAAATGTGGTGTGTATACACAATAGAATTTTAGTCAACTATAAAGAAAATCAAAATTAGGCTAATTGTAAAAACTGAAAAATGGGAAGATAAAAGAGAGCCAGTAGTATTGAGAGGAAATGGAGGAGGGAAATTACAGTGGATACAATCTGGCTATATAATACAAATGAATGACTGTTATCACAAAATCCATTATCTTAAGCAAGCAATAAAATATCATCTTTAAAACCATTTGCATGTGTTTGTACTTTTTAGACCTCTTCTTGTTTTCTTGTGTTATCAATTCGCAAATCTTTTCAGGATTAGTAGTAAAGTTTTGTTTTTAAAAACCTTCTTCGACCAAGCATGCAACTTCCAAAAGGATGCATATAGAATGGAGAGTGAGGGAAGGAGACACCCGCCTACCCAGCCAGATCAGCCAAAGCAACCCTGGTGATCAATGGGGTGACATATGTCATAGCCAACTTTCACTATTTCCTGATGATACGACAGTATACATAACTAACCCCAAAACTATGCCAGGAAACTTCTACAACTCATAAACACCTTCAGTAATGAGGCAGGATACAAGATTAACTCAAAAAAATCAGTAGCCTCCTTTACACAGATGATAAATGGGCTGAGAAAGAAATCAGAAAAGCATAACCATTCACAATAGCCACAAATAACATAAAATAACTTGGGGGAATTCTAACCAAACAAGGGAAAGACCTGTATGACAGGAACTTTAAATCTTTGAGGAAAGAAATTTAAGAAGATGCCAAAAAATGGAAAGATCTCCCATGTTTTGGGGTAGGTAGCAGTAACACAGTAAAAATGGCAATCTTACCAAAAGTAATCCAGGTTCAATGCAATGCCCATCAAAATCCCAGGAAAAACCATCACAGACCCTGAAAGAACAACACTCAAGTTTGTATGGAAAAACAAAATTGCCAGGATAGCCAAAACAATCCTGTACTTCTGGAGGCATCACAATCCCTGACTTCAAACTCTACTACAGACCTACAGTACTGAAAACAGCCTGGTATTGGCATAAAAACAGACAGGAGAACCAATGGAACCAAATTGATGACCCAGATATTAATCCACACACCTTCAAAACCTGATTTTTTACAAAGAAGCAAAAAAATATATAAAATGGAAAAAGAAAGCATATTCAACAAATGGTGCTGGCATAACTTTATATCAACATGTAAAAGAATGATAATAGATCCATATATATTGCCATGCACAAAACTCAAGCCCAAATGGATCAGAGATCTCAACATAAAGCCAACTACACTGAATCTTATGTAAGATAATTGGGAAGTACATTTGAACACATTGGCACAGGAGAGCACTTTTCTAAATATGACCCCAGTATCACAGACACTGAGAGAAACAATTAATAAATGTAACCTCCTGAAACTGAAAAGCTTCTGTAAAGCAAAGGACATGGTCAACAAGACAAAATGGCAGCTTAGAGAATAAGAAAAGATCTTCACCAACCCCACATCAGAGAGAAGACTGATCTCCAAAATATACAAAGAACCCAGGAAATTGGTCATCAAAAGAACAAATAATGCAATAAAAAAATGGAGGACAGACCTAAACAAAGAACTCTCAACAGAGGAATCTAAAATGGCTGAAAGACACTTAAGGAAATGTTCAACATCCTTAGCCTTCAGAGAAATACAAATCAAAACAACTCTGAGATTCCATCTTACACTTGTAAGAATGGTCAAAATCAAAAACACTGATGACAGCTTGTGCTAGAGAGGATGCTGGGTAAAAGGAAGACTCCTCCATTGCTGGTGGGATTAAAACTTGTACAGCCAGTTTGGAAGTTAGTATAGTGATTTCTCAGAAAATCAGCAAACAACCTACCTCAAGACACAGCAATATCACTTTTGGGTATATACCCAAAGGATGTTCAATCATACCACAAGGCCATGTGCTCAACTACATTCATAACAACATTATTCATAATAGCCAGAACCTGAAAACAACCTAGATACCAGTCAACCAAAGAATGGATAAAGAAAATGTGGTACATTTACACATTGGAGTGTTGAAATAAGGGCAGCGGGGCTGCGTCCCCAGCACCCTGCCGCCCACATGGCTAGTTTAGCTTATGTCCCGAAATAATTACATGGAAACTGTATTCTTTTAAACACTGCCTGGCCCCAATAGTTCCAGCCTCTTATTGGCTAGCTCTTACATATTGATCTAACCCATTTCTATTATTCTATGTAGTCCACGAGCCGGCTTACCAGGAATGATCTTAACCTGCATCTGCCTGGAGTGTGGGAACCATGGCGACTCACTGACTAAGCTTCTTTCTCCCAGCCCTCTGTTCTGTTTACTCCACTCACTTAAGGGTTGGCCTATCTAGGGGCCTAGGCAGTTTCTTTATTCCTTAACCAATGAAATCAACAGATTGATATATGACACTCCCACAACACTTCCCCTTTTTCTGTTTAAACAAAAAAAGGAAGGCTTTAACTTTAACATAGCAAAATTACA
>NC_022012.1:11184852-11223083 GCF_000317375.1 Microtus ochrogaster | reverse complement strand
AGGGGCCTAGGCAGTTTCTTTATTCCTTAACCAATGAAATCAACAGATTGATATATGACACTCCCACATCATTGGAGTACTATTCAGAGGTAAAAATAATGACATCTTCAAATTTCCTGGCAAATGGATGGATCTAGAAAACAACATATTGAGTGAGGTAACCCAGACACAGAAAGAAAAATATAATATGCGCTCACTCATAAGTGGCTCTTAGACATAAAGTATAGAAAAACCAAAACAACCCCAGATAACCCAGACGACAAAAAGGACCCTATGAGAGACATACTTGGATCTTCACAAGAAGAAAGCAACAAGATCTTCTGAGTAAATTGGGAGCATGGGGGTCATGGGAGAGAGTAGAAGGGGAGAGAGAAGGAAGGGGTAAACAAAGAAAATGTATAGCTCAATAAAAACAATCAAAAGCTCATCTGCTTTCAATTTTGAACTGTCCCTAATCAGTCAATATTTCCATGTCAATATTTAATCACTGTATCAGTTGAAAGAGTCTTAAAAACTAAATACTAAGCTATAATTGGATCTTTCCGAAGATTGTTCTTTTGCACAAACCATAGCTCACCATTTGTTTTTCAGCCCACACCCCTGTTGGCCAAATCTACCATGGGGCAAATCACATATAGATCATGTATTCTTCCCAAAGAATAGCCCAGAATATTTGGTCATTTTACCCATTTATCAGGAAAGTAAAGAATATAAAAACAAATAGGTAAGTCACTTGCAAGATTATGTCAGTCTCTGTAACAAATATATTGAGTATGATTGAGCATCCTAGGCAATGTGTGATAGATCATGGGGCAACTCCCTGGTCGTCAGGAGCTCTGAAGTTCCCTCCACATCCATAGGCTCAGGGACCTCTGGATACATAGACTCAAATTTTCTTGAAAATACAGAATCTTCCAGTCTAGACAAACCTGGTTTCAAATATCTCCTCTACAGGAAATGGCCTAGACCTTGGTGTAGGAGGCCCTTCTGTATTTGTATTGCCTTCATTGGTTGAATAAAGAGACTGCCTTGGCTTTTTGATAGGGCAGCCCTTAAGTGGGCCAAGTAGACTGAACAGAATGTTGGGAAGAAGGGAAGTCTGGCAGATGCCATGGTTAGACACATGCCTGTAAGCCAGTCAAGTGGAGATACACATTAACGGAGATGGGTTAAGCTCATATGTGAGAGTTAGCCAATAGAAGGCTAAAGCTAATGGCCAGGCAGTGATTTAATTAATACAATTTCTGTGTGGTTATTTTGGGGGCTAAGCTAGCCAGGCGGCGGGACGCAGCCCACTCCTCCTTACTACAAGACCTCACTTGTATTCCTCCACTAATGGGATGCTCATTCCATATGCTAAAAAATAATGAACTTTATCTCCTATTTGAAGAATCAGATTGTAGAGTATTTTTGTTTTAATTTTGAAGTTAATTGTAGTTTATCAATGTTGCTGTTGTTGTTGTTGTAGTCAAAGAGTTATTCCCACCTCACTCTCAGCCAAATCTCACAAAGTGGATCAGACAGAAACTACTAGTTAGTTAGACTAACCCTGCCTTCAGTCATAAATGGAGGAGTCCAGAAAATAGAAGAAGGCAGCAGATGAGCAAAGAGGGAAGAGCCTCCACATCCTTAACAATACCCAGCAGAGAGTGTGCTCGTCTGCAAAGGTCAAAGAAGAAGAGGAAGAAGAAGAGGAAAAGAAGTCTGTAATTCATGCATTGAGTGCTGCTGATTCAAATCAGGCTAGCCATTGCACTTAAGATTTTAGAAGGAGCCGGGCGGTGGTGGCACACACCTGTAATCCCAGCACTCGGGAGGCAGAGGCAGGCGGATCTCTGTGAGTTCGAGGCCAGCCTGGTCTACCAAGGGAAGTTCCAGGACAGGCTCCAAAACCACAGAAAAACCCTGTCTCGAAAAACCAAAAAAAAAAAAAAAAAAAAAAAAAAGATTTTAGAAGGATATGAAGCAGAGTTTGCACTAGTGTGCAGAGAAGGCCCTAAGCTGTGGATCCTGTGAGTCATGAGAGAGCTTGGTCATTTCTTCAATTATATGTTGTGTTATGAGGTACTAAAATGATGGAGCAGAGGGAAAGAGAGGAGAAATCCATCTGATTTTTTACTAAGAAGCTTTAATATGTCAGGCTTGGTGCCAGACATATTGCCACTGAATCCTAAACAAAGAACCAAACCCTGGGCATTTAGCCAATGCCTAAGGATTTTCTATGGTACTGAAATGTTGTTTCCTAGCCTCATCATCCTGGAAGAGTTGAACCAGTGGAAGTACTCACCCCAAACTTCCTCAAGGCCTCTCTTTAGAAGCCCACTGCAAACAGATTAGCTTCCAAAAAATGTCTGAATAAGCTCACTGACTGAGATGAAGAAAACCAAGAGGTTTCCCTTGGCATGTGTAGAGTATCCACATGAAGCATAGAAATCATTAAACTCTCAGCCCCATGATTCCAATCTTTACCCTTTCCCTAAGACAGAACACTCTAGAAGCTATTCAGGAAATGCGCATTGAATCCTACAAGGCACTGGGCATTAAGATTCAAATTAAGCACATAATAAGCAAAAGTCCCTTTTTCAAGTTATTTACTCTTGTGATGGTTTGAAAGAAAATGGTCCCCACTGGCTCATAGGGACTGGCACTATTAGGAAGTATTGCCTTGTTGGAGTAGGTGTGTTCTTGAGAGTGGGCTTAGAAGTCTCAAATGCTCAAGCCAGGCCTAGCATGACAGTCTTTTCCTGACGCCTGTGGATTCAGGTATGGGATTCTCAGTTACCTCTCACACGCCATGTATACACACGTTGCCACGCTTCCTACCTCAATGACAGAGGCAAACCTCTGAACTTTCTTACAAGACAGCCCCAATTAAATGTTTTCCTTTATAAGAGCTGCTATGGATAATGTCTCTTTGCAGCAATAACCCCCTAAGACAGAAGTTGGTACCAGGGATTGGGGTATTGCGATAGGTCCAACAAGGTGTTTGCTTGGAGGAATGTGGACTTTGGGACTTAGGAATAGGAAAACAGTTAAATGTTTTAAGTGGAGTCTAATGAGCCATCCTAGGAGGAACAGAGAAGACAGTGGTGCGTAGGGTGATTTGAACTGTAGGGGCCTGGCTCAAGAGGTTTCAGAAGAGAAGAATATTAATATGTGACCCAGAGATACTTCTGGTCATATTTTATTTTAAAAAAATGGCTCTCTTTTGCTCTTGTCCAAAAAGTCTGCCTAAGGCTACATTGAAGAATTATAGATTAGTTGGATTGGCAGAGAAAACAGTCTAGTATTGGCTTTGTTGTGTGGTTATTAATGTTCCCTTTTGTGAATATGTATAATGAAAAAGAGCAAGGTAAGCAAGGAGAAATACAAAATGTACACTTGAGGGAGAAAAGGGGCAATGGGAAGTGGAACAGAACTAAATCCTGTTTTCAAGGGGATAAACATCTTAAAGAAAAGTCTCATGTTAAATGGAATAAAGGGAGTGGTGACCTCAGAACAAGACCCCACCAAGCTTAACTTGCAACATGTATAAAGGAATTGAAGAATGGTTTGGACACAGCATATTGGTACACACCTTCTTTTCAGCACTCAGGAAACAGAGGCAAGAGGATCTCTGAGTTCAAAGCCAATCTGGTCTACAGCACAAATTCCAAGATAGCCAAGTTTACACAATAAAGGAAACCATAAAAAAACATAAAGTCTGTAAAGATGCAATTGAGCAGGGGAGGGAGTATGTGTCAGCCCCAGCAAGCAGCAGACCTTGGCAGCTTTGGTCATGCGGCTCTGGCTTTAGAGTCAAGGATAGAAGAAAGAGGTTATGGAATCTCAATCCATGACTAAGGAAAGCTGCATGTGCTAGGGGTGTCCCTGCATGGAGGCCTAGAGAGGCCATTGCTTTAAGCTGTGAAGGTGAAGGTATTGACACTGTTTCAGCCTGCTCAACACCACTTTTAAAGTGAGGCAATGGGTTGAGAGAGTTCATCTGAGCAGATGATAGATCACCTAGGTTGAATGGATGAGTGGGTAGATGGATGGATGGATGAGTGGGTGGGTGGATGGATGCATGGATGGATGGATGGATGGATGAAAGGTTGGGTGGATGGGTGGATGGATGGATGGATGGATGGATGGATGGATGGATGGATGGATGATGCACCCATAAATGAATAACATCTACTAAGTATTCTTTTCTCCATTTCAGCCCAGGTAAAGTTAAAAGAATTTTTATGAGATACCCATAGCATATAAATCACTTCAGTTTCAATCAGATAATTCCTTCCACTTTCGTCTCTGATGGGAATCTTCATTGTGGTTTAATTTAATTGTTGTGTTCACATTCTCTTTAGAGAAGCCCAGGGGCACTAAGATGGTGGGACGTGTTAATTAAATTAGATCAAATAATAGTGATCTTTAGTTTCCTAAAATCAGGATCACTGAGCTTGTGGAAGGTGTTATTTAAAGCAATTGTATGCCAATCTTTCTTTTGTAGTAGCAGAAGCACAGATACACTCGGTGTCCACAGGAAGAAGAGATGCTCTGCACCCAAAAAGCCCAGGAATTTTACTTAGAAATAATTCTCCTGACCTTCTGCTCTGCTCTAAACTTCCTCCATCAAATAGTCTATTCCTTTAGGTCAGTGAAGAAGCCCTTCCAAAAAGTCATAGAACCCATAGCAGGAAAAAGCAACTATTGAGTCTGATTCTTCAGAACTTTTTACCTTTTCTGCACGAGGACACTGTCTTCACAGTTCACACATTCTCTCATGTCATATTCAGAATCTATCACCAAAGAAAAGAAGCATCGGAGCTGGGGAGCTGGGTTTGGGTTTTCTGACTTTGTAGGTAGGTCTTATACTTCGTTGAACTACTTTGTGTCTCTTGAGGAAGTGAATCTTAGAGAGGTACAAAGCTTAGGAATGTAGGAATGACAGGATCAAATTACATCAGCGACAAGGAGAGATTCTGAGTCTGAAAGACAAGTGAGCCCTGCTATTGTTCTAGGGGAGGAGGATGGTTATAGGATCCTCATAGAGGACCCTAGAGCTGGTGAGAGATTAAGAATGATGCTTAATTGAACAAAGTTTTCTGCTGCTAAATAACACTTCTTACACAGTCAATAGTCTAAGTAAAATCCATATTTTAATAAAGGTGTTATTTTCTCTCTATTTAATTGTTTTCAAAACATGTATTTAGAGAGTTTTCCAAATGTAGCATTTTTTACAGCATGGATGATAAACTAAATATCTTCAGAAAATGGATACAGAACTCTGTGGTAGTTTGTATAGAGACAAGTGAAAACTGGCCAGCAGTGTGGGAATTTCGAGGTCCTCTGAGCCTGATTCAGAATGTAAAACCCCCCAGCTAGGCTGAGACTGACCTAGTCCACTCACCTGGTCATTTCATATTTACTGAGCCTCTTTGCACAGGTGTTGTGCTGGGTAAACCCAATTTAGTGGCATTTAATCTTCCAGGTTAAACATGCTCCAAGCAATCCTGCCCTGCACTAGACTCTCAAGACAGTACAGTATCCACTCAACCTTGCTGTTTTCACATAAATGAGTTAAATCAAGTTGACATTACTATAGATCTCAATTTCCTTAGCAGCTTTTAATCTTCAATTGCAATAATAAAGTCTTTTTGGAAAAAAACTGCAATTTTCTATTTTCCAGTGTAAATTAATTCCATACTCTTAGTTTTTATGTGCACCAAGAATGCTAAGGCTGACATTAGGGGGCTGTCAAGAAGCTTGTATGATCAGTGAATGGAGGCTAAGCTAGAAAAGCAAGGTGTAACAATCATAGCCATCCGGGGTATACACTCAAGCACCCCATAGCCTTTCCTGGAGATACTGCACATCCACTGTGGCTCTATTAACAATAGCAAGAGAACGGAACTGGCCTATATGTCCATTAACTGATAAACAGATAGTAAAAATATGGTACTTGCCCATAATAGAATTCTATTCAGCCATAAAAATGAAGTTGGGAAATTTACAGGAAGATGAGTAGATCCAGGAAGCATACTATAAGTGAGTTGACCCAGCCTCAGAACAATGAAAACAGCATGTTCTCACTCTCTATGTCTGTAATGTATGCATGTATTCCCAAATGGCTGTAATTATAGGTAAAACCTAAAATTCTAGGGAGGCAACCAATCATGGGTAAAAGAGATGCCGAGGAAATGGGAGGCGAAGAAAGATTCATTTGACATGCACGTGGAAAGGAGACTGGAGGATCAGAAGATGGGGGTCCAAAGGGAATCACTGATAACCTTTATTTGCAAATGCCATAATTATAATCATACCTTGTACGCTAACTTAAAAAATAAATTTAAAAATAAGTTCTAGCTTTATCCTTGATGTCTATTTTTAAATGCCAGCTGCCCCTGCATAAATATTAGCTGTGTCTGCTGTAATGCACACTGATGAACAATGAAAAGTTTAGAAAAAAATGTCAGCAGAGACACACAGATCATAAATCAGAGAGAAAAACACCACCCAGGAAAAGAAAGGGAAGTCTTCCAGGGAGCAGCCCCCATGATGGGATGCAAATACTGACTCTAAGAGCCAGGCTGTCTCCTGGAGGAGGCTGCACAATAGGCTTATTCTGAATGGCTGGAGAGAAGCTCTCATCTTTATCTCTACGCACTTTACCTTTTATTTTATTCCTGGGAAAGAGAAATGACAGAGGAGAAGCCCGAACAGATTAGCCTGTGAGTACTGGATGGAGGGTATTACATCATAACTGTCTTGGAGCACTCTCCCACAGCTGACCTGTTTATATTACAAGGCAGGGTCAATTTCCATTCTAGCGACTCCTTTGATGTTGGTGAATAGTAATGCTTCCCCAGAATGCCAGCTTTAGAATAACAGCAATTGAGCCATTCAGCTTCTATGATGCAATCTTTCTGTGACTAGATAGGATTCTATGCATGGATTGAGCATTGAACCACACAGCTTGGCCTGATCAAAGGCTTTGCTGAAGCCGTCAGAAAATGATGGCTCAAATAATAGAGTCAGTGAGGCTGTGCGTGAGTGTGTATGTATGCATACGCACTCAGGCAAAATTGCAATACTGCTTCTGTTGAAACTCAGAAATATTAGACATCAAAATGTTACAACAGGGTTGTTTTCATGACAATTGTCTGATAAACAAAAGGAGAGCTCTAGAGTCGCACAAAACACCACAGGAACTGCTGTGAGCAGCACAATAGATAGACATCCATTTCAGTATCTACGGAGTCTGCAGAAAGGAATTTGCCCTAATCCTCTGATGCCTAACTTCTCTAATGTTATTTTAACTGACCAGTGAATAATCTTCAAAAATTGCATGCAAATTGGGAATGCCAGATTTTGAGAGTAGAGATGACCAATAACCTTGCAAGATTTTTAAGGCAGAATAAATATACATACAGCAATAACAATAAAAAAATGATGAATATGGTGCTTTACAGTTACTGGGAAATCAGCACTCAGGCCTTCAACGGTAAACATGTATTTTCTCAGCCAAATATTCACAGCAACATCAAGAAGTAAGCACACTGTCCTGTTTCTGCTCTGCGTAGAAGGGGTCTGAAGGAGACAAGATGTGTAGAGAAGAGAAAGCAGCCATTCACCTGTGCAAATTCCCTTTAAGATAAGACAGATGAACAGGTCATAGTTTCTGTGAAAGCAGTACCTTGAGGAGGTACATTTGCTTAGATCTGTAAATGTTCACTTATTTCTGTGCATGTGTTCATGTTCACGTGTGAGGGAAGGCTTGTGGAGGTCAGAGGACAGCCTTCAGCATTGGTCCTCACTGACTACACATGACTTCTACATGGGATCTGATCTAGACCTAGGTCAGCAGGCTTGTAGGGCACGTGTCTTTACCCACTGAGCCACACCCAGCCCTGGTATGTATTTTTAATGGGGAGGTAGTTAATCACCCTAAGAGTTGACAGTGATTGGTAACTTGACAGAGTCTAGACTCACCTAGGAGACAAACATCTAGGCATGTCTATGGAGTTTCTAGAATGTCTACTGTAGATGTGAACAGTACCAATCCAAGAGCTGGGATCTTAAACAAAAAGGAAAGAAACCAGATGAATTGCAGCATGAGAAATGTTACCAATATAATGACTACTTCATCTTTCAGCCTCAGAAATGGAAGGCTCCTCCCATGCTGCACAGCCCAGCTCCAACCCTTAGAAAGCAGTATCTTCGACCACTCTCCATTCTACTGCCTGTCACACCAGTCTGCTCCATGTTTAAAGAGTGATACTTGTGAAGATTTTATTCCAGACCAGGACTCTCTAGAACAGTGGTCTGAAACCTTCCTAATGCTGTGATGACCTTTTAATACAACTCCTCATGTTGTGGTGAGCCCAACGATACCATTATTTTCATTGCTACTTCATTACTGTAGTTTCACTACTGTTATGACTCTTAATGTAAGTATCTTTGTTTTCCAATGGTCTCAGGCGACTCCTGTGAAAGGGTCTTGACCCACAGGGTGAAACCCTACCTTAGAGTTAAAAATGCTCTGACATTATTAAAAGAAATAATATTTGTTTTTCATAGCCTTCATCAGGTTAAATTTTCTTGATTCCTTGATGGTTTCTTTCAATGGTGTCTTGTCACAATCCTGGTTTGCCTGTGCCACTGCCATCCCCACAACATGCAGATATGACAACCAAGACTGCCTTCAGTGGGGATGTGGATTGTGTCTCCTTTTTAATTTTTAATAAGTTTATAAGAATAGTCTGGAAACTTGTCAAGAAGAGTCGTGGCATCAGCTCTCCTCACCTGTGATCATCTACCTGGGAATCCGGTGTCAAGCGGCTTCCTTCACCACTCCATCTTCCACTGAAGACTTCATGGCTACTTCCTCTGCTGCTAACAGAAAGGCCTTTGACATTCAGATGGAGACAAGTCATGAATTATTTAAATTTTATTTAAATGCATTTCTGGAGTTTAATCTTCTCTAGCCAGCTGGGCACCAAATGTTTGATAGCTTAGGTTTTGTACTGGCAGGTGAACCAGACAGAGTCTTTCAAAGGAAATACTGACTCGAAAAGCTTAATCACTGAAATTATAATTTGTTCCCTCTAGGGCAAGAAGGCACTTGAGTTAAAGACATTTTCTTCCCAGAAAAAGTAAGAGATTCTTTATATATAGCAGTGGTGCCAGGGTTCAAATTGGTTGAATTTTTGTGTAATATTTTATTCCATTTTTAAGCAATAGGAAAATGTTCTAACTTTATTACTATCTGGTCATCTTGCTTTCGGCATCTGTGTGTCAAATTTTTCTGTATGAAATGGGTATAGCATTGTTGTAACTAGGTATTCTCTGACAACTATAATCTTCATGTGAGAACATAAACATTTCATCAGCAAGATCATTGCATATCCACTCATTTTTTTCTTGTCCACAGCAAAACATGGGGGCAGGGAAGAAAGGGCTTCCACAATCTCAGGTTCTTCCTTAGAAAAGTAAGCATTAAAAATTACATGCAAACAGAAATGGGGTCTACTGAAGGCAAGAAAAAGTGACCAACAAGACTTGAGGAGGAAGGACAGAGATTGACAGCATAGAAGAGAGGTGAATAAAAGCAATGATGACACATGTATACAAATGCCATAATGAAACCCCTCATTTTATGTTAGCTTTAAAAACTATAGTAATCATCATTGCCTTAGGTTTTTATTGCTGTGAAGAGACACCATGACCACGGCAACTCTTATGAAGGAAAACACTTCATTGGGGCTGGCTCACACTTCATTTTGGTCCATTGCCATCAGGATGGGAAGCATGGTGGCATGCTGCATACATCGTGTTGGAAAGGTAGCTGAGAATTCTACATCTGGATCTACAGGCAACAAGAAGACACTGTCACATTAGGCCTGACTTGAGCATTTGAGACCTAAAGCCTACCCCTAATGACACACTTCCTCCAACAAGGCCACATCTGCTTCAACTAGGCCACACCTCCTAATAGTGCTAGTCCCTATGAGTCTATGAGTCTATTTTTATTTTAACTACCACAATCATCATGCTCATCATCACCACCACCGTGAAGAGTAGAATTTGACATTTGTAGGATTTTCCAGATAAACAGAAGCAGCAGGGTGTATGGACTTGTTAAGTTGGCTCACAGGATCCCACAGGCCCAGAGATTGAACCTTGTAAGATGACAGAAGACTCAGTCCAAGACCTAGGGGCTCTAATGATAATTCCCCAGTGGAAACATCCAGAAGACAAACAACCCAGTGTCTGATATCAAGAAAACTAGCAGCAGAAGACTAGGACACAGAGAGAAGCGTCGATCTCCACCCACCCTACCCCCTTTTCATATCCAGACTCCAGCCTTGAGTCCAACTTTCCTCATAGGGTACCCACCTTCTGAGAAGTTACCTTCACAAGCAATCTCTAGGAGATAGCTCTATTTTTTAGGTATCATTGTGAGAAGACTACTACGACATATGTTTAAGCCAATTGAAAGTCTTTATTAGCCCACCAGTGACTACATTGAGTGTTCCGGATTCTAGGATAGCTCCAGACCTTTCTCAGAGTGAAAGTAAAAACCCCATGTTCTGGGTTGACATACTTCAGTTAACAAGAATAATTAGCTAGAAACGGATCTTCAGAAGCTAAAGAGAAAGGTTGGTACATTTTGAGGCTTTCCCAGAATATGTACTTAGATGGATTAAACCTTTGTTTTAGTTTTGGAAGGTGATATTTCCAACATGCTGAGCTCTACAGCCTAAATGGCATTTCTATCATGGAGTCAGTTGTGCTAAGGTCTTGGGGCCTTCTAAGGTTGGTGTCCTGTTACAGCATTACAAAATTTAGGCCAAATCAAAACTCACAGAAGTGCATTTTCAAAAATCACAGTATTAATAAATTTTTTAAAATGGAGAAACTCTACGTTAGAATCTAGACATCACAGAATGTGTGTTTTGTTGTCTTTAATTGCTTATAATTGTATATTAGAAATTATAGTAAAAAATAATAAAATAAGGAAAGAAAGCAAAAATGTACTTGAGTTAACGAAGTTATTTTGATTTACTTAGAGAAGGAAATTATACTATTTTTTAGGTTATATCCTAGGCAGCAATTGACATAGAGAAAAAAAAGAATTCTGAAAACCCATAAACAATGTGGTTCTAATTGTTTAATAATCCAGTTACCAGAGAAATAAACCACCTGACTGACACAGTCTGGGGTCTGGCAAAGATACAGTTGGGGGTCTTTGCAGGCTTGCATTATCTGCCAGTCAGAGCACTGGAAAGCAGGGAGACTCTGAATCACAATGGAGAGCAGCAGAGAAATCTCACCAGCTGTTGAAGAAGGACTCATGCTGGGGGTGAGGAAGCACAAGGTTGTGGGTTTTAAAGCCTCTGAGGAGTTTCACTCCCCTAATTTAGGGTTGTTCCATTTGAAGGAAATTTGATGGCTGATTGGCCTCGAAGTGCTGTGGGTCCCAAGCAGGCCTTGCCCCTTGGGCCAGTCCATCAGCAAGGGGCCAGGGGGTGAAAGACACAAGCCTACAAGGCCTTTGTTTGATGCTGCCAGACTTTTGTCTTGAGTCAGGAGGGTGGGGAAGAAGCCAGGCATCTTGGATATTCACTACCATTATGACTTGTCTGTAGTTCCTTTCCCTGTCTGCTAGACAGGGAATCTGTCTAACTCCTGGTCTTTCATGACCACATTGAAGAATATATTCTTGAGAGCTTGTTTGGAGGGTCTAGCAGGGGAGCACAGCTATTCATATATACTTGACCCCAAATAGATCCTCCTTTATTCAAGAATATGATCGTCCTCTTCCACCGAGCGGGCAGTTTTGGGAGGGAAGGGAGGAAGGGGCCACCTGCCTAGCCAGCCAGATCAGCCGAATCAACTCTGGTGATCAATGGGGTGATGAATGTCACCAGATCACCCTCACATCCACTTTTGGGTATATACCCAAAGGATGCTCAACCGTGCCACAAGAACATGTGCTCGGTTATGTTCTTAGCAGCATTGTTTGTCATAGCCAGAACCTGGAAACAACCTAAGTGCCCCTCAACTGAAGAATGGATAAAAAAGATGTGGTTCATTTACACAATGGAATACCACACAGCAGAAAAAAAATAATGACATCTTGAAATTTGCAGACAAATGTCTGAATCTAGAAAACATTATATTGAGGAAGGTAAACCCAGACCCAGAAAGACAATTATCATATGTACTTACTCATAAGTGGTTTTTAAACATAAAGCAAAAAAAAAAAAAACACCCTACAAATCACAATCCCAGAGAACCTAGACAACAATGAGGACCCTAAAAGAGACACACATAGATCTAATCTACATGGGAAGTAGAAAAAGACAAGATCTCAGGAGTAAATTGGGAACATGAGGACCTTGGGAGAGGGTTGAAGGGAAGGCGAGAGGCAGAGATGAAAGTAGAGAAAAATGTAGAGCTCAATAAAATCAGTAAAAAATAAAAATATATTCTTAATTCTTGATGAGTTATCACTTAAATGATAAAAAAAATACCTTGCTAATGCTTGGATTCCATGGAGTTTGAGCCTTCTGTCTATTTTCAGCCAATTACATTCAAAACTGCACACTACACAATGTACTGTTGAACATCTTTTAGGGTCCAATCAGTTCTTTGCACTCAGGTAGCAGAGAACTGAAGCATTGTCAGTGTCTGTCTCCGGTCCAGACTGTTCATACCAGTGTCTCACTCCACAGTTGCTGCTCCTTCCTCTCCCTGAGGAGAACTTTAGATCTTGATGACTGGAACTGAGGGGGAACTAGGCTCTTAGACCAGTCCAGATTCTTGTTAACTTTATTTCATGGCACCAGTTGAGACAGTCTAGTGGGCCATCGTATTGTTGGAAACTATTCCAGATCTGGGATGAGGATGTCAAAGAAGAACAGTGCTAATCATTAAGTATGACCCAGTGTGTGTGTGTGGGTTTGTGTTTCTAGGCTATCATAGCTGGCAGGATATTGAAAGCAGTATTTTACAAGTGAATTGTTCTGAGGCTTAAAGTTCAGTCATTGTATAGCCAGGCTCCTTCCTGGCACAAAACTATTTTAGTTATCTCCAGAGGGAGAACAGCTTTTAGCAAACCCATGCCACGTCTGTGGCCCTGCTGTTACACCCCTTAGTTTCCAGGTCTCTCTACCATCCTGGCCTCACAGCAAGGCTCTGAGCCACAGGTCATGGATTTCGATCTCTTATTTTATCCCTTGTTAACTATAGTAGTTTAGGGAAAGAGTAGACATTCAACAAAGCTTGCTTCTGAATAAAATAATTAAGATTTCACTGGAAATGTTATCATGAATTACAAAGGGTATTTTGATAATGTTTTGTTTTGCGTCCTCTTTAATAGTAGAATCATGAACTAAAAGGTGAAAGGACTATGACAATGATACCATTAATTAAGTGTATGCTATACAAAAGTGGGAACTGAGTTCAATCCCCAGCACCTGAGTTAAGAGTCGGGTGCCATAAAGGTCAAAACTTGGCATTTGTTCACCAGTTAGACTAGCCAGCTTCAGTGGGAAATCCGTCTCAAATTTAAGCTGCAGATCAAAGAAGACACCTAGGCTTGACCTCTGACTTTCATATGCACCCATGCATACATGCACACATACTCAAAGCATATGTGCACAAATCCACCGCAATGTATACATGCAATACATACAACTACATACAACACACACACAAGACTTTTAACTAGAACAAAAAAAAAAGGAAACACTCTTAAAGTGGTAATGGTAGCTGCCACAGATGTGCCAGATTTTTGGCTACAAACAAGCTACCCCTAAAACATAGTCACTTGAAGCAATAATGGTCAAGTGGTTTCTGTACTAGGTTCCACAGTTCAGGAATGTGGTACTTCCCAGCAGGGTGATTCTGGTTCTGGCTTCTGGGCTCTCAAAAGGCTACAGAGGGGGCAGAGGAGGTCATGCCAAAGACATTTCTACTCAGTTTTTCATGCCCAGGTTGAGAGATGCCTCCTGCAGCTGAAGCCTGCAGCTAAAACAGCTTCAGCATCCAGGTTAGCACATTTGTTGTCAGATCCCTACATAATGTCTCCAACAAGCGGCCTCTGGGGCCCTGGACTTGGGATTAGTTCATTCTCATTTTCAAGGTTTCTGACCCAAAAGAGCACCAAGGCAGGAGCATTCACTCTCTGAAAGCCTCTCTGGAAAACTGCCTCTATGTTTGATTGACTAAGATAGCAACAAAGACCTTTGCGTGTTAAAGGGTGAGAACAAACCCTCATCCCTCTGCAAAGGAGGACCAGCATCCTATTTGACAACATCGGGGGAATGACCCTTTGGTGTGACTATATTGGGGAAAATGCACTATCAGGGACAGAGGGATCTAAAATTATGAACACTTTCAAATAGTGAAAGTGTTCATAATTTTGCTGATAACCACTATTTACTTTGCAGCCCCTGCCAATGTTGCAACTAAGGGAATAAAATTGTGCATAGGAAGTCTTCTGGTCCTTGTGCATTCAAGGAGTACATGGTGACACTAGTGTCTGAGAACATGAAAACATACGGCTCATATGAGCATCACAACTGCCTTCTAGAATTCACTCCAGCAAGCCCACAGTCCTGTCGCCATCAGCGTATGCCAGGTGTACCAAAACGAGTGTGCAGCTCTGGGTCCTCCTGCAGTCTCCTGACAGGTTTGTCTCACTGCCTAGCTAGAGTCCCGGGCCTCCGACTAATTTGCTTTATTATGGTCCTTTCCAGAGCAAGAAAAGTGCTTACTGAGATCTGCCTGCTCACACTGACTGGTCCATCGATGTAATCTCCATCTGCCACTTTCACTTCCAGATGCCAATGAAGTACCAAACCGCAGAATATGAGGTTTGACTTTCTGAACAGCAGCTACAGTTGGTTCTCTCAGGAAATAACTGGGTCCAGTTGCCAACAGGACAGAGCAGTGAGCCAGCAGATGAAGAAGAAGAAGGAGGAGGAGGAAGGCAGAAATGGGACTACAGTTCTAGCCACACTGAGACTTTCTGAGCACACAGAAAGAAACTACAGTTATAATTTTAGATAGTTCACGTTAATTTAATGTTAGCTAAAAATATGTAACAGTTACTGATAACTTATTACCTCCCATACTCTTATTTTTAAACAATTTTATAACTTAAACCATTAACATCAGTGGTTTATAGGTAAGGAAATTGAGGCACGGAACTCTTAAGACCTACTAAGATTCAAAAGTGATGGAGTCTGCATGACTCAGTTGTCTTTCTTGGTCAGTAGACATGATTTTCTCATGATTACATGACAACATTCACATAAAAATTGATGTCATAAAATCCCTGGGCTAACTGGAAAACTACTGGGGCTAGAGAGATAGCTCAGTGGTTAAGAGCTGAGTACTGGCTGCTTTTGCAGTGGGTCAGGGTTCAGTTCCTAGCACCTCTCATGGCTCAAAATCATTTGTAAGTACAGCTCCAGAAGAATCAGTATCCTTGGGTAGAAAGTATTCACATGGTACACAGATATATATGCATGATAAAACTTTGGGTATATAACATAAAAATAATTTAAGCACAACTCTAAAGCCTGTTGCAAAATTACTTTTCTATTGCTATAATTGTTAGACCCAATCTGCCTTCAAAGACTCAGAGCCGGCAGCCACATCATCACCAAATGCGACATACATACCTTTTAAAAGGTCCCTGCCATCACGGCCTGCTCTGTCTCCTTGTCTATTGGTCTGTTTGTCTCACTCTGTCTGTCTCTCTGTCTCTAGTTTTCTGTTTCTTTCTCTTCCCTCTTCAACCTCTCTCAGAGGCCCAATAAATCTCTCATGTGAGATCTGTTGTGTGATGTGATCTTTGTGGCCCCAGCCTACCAAGGTACTCCTCCTACCACTAAACATTGATTTCTGTGACTCAGTAGAATGTCACAGTACCTGTGTGCTACCCACTTGGGAGGTGGGTCTAAGCTGCACTAAAAACCCCTTATCTTCAACTCACCTGCCACAGATTCACCTCCTGGTTCACTGATCCTAGGTACTCCAACCAACAGCACCAATAGGTAACTTTTAGCTTTGGTCAACATAAACATTTCCCTAAATCCCTGAGCATCTGGCTCCCCTCTGATATTCTTGGAGGCAGAGGTACCCCCAGTCACAGTCATTAAGGCTATGATTGACTCTCTCAACTGACCCAATCTCTGACAATTTTCCTTGGATGAGGTCTCATTTTGAACTCAGTTTTCACCTTTTGTCTTCATTCAAAATTCTTGGTACCAGTCACCTCTGTCTCTTTGGGCTTTTAACTCTGACCCTAGACTGGTAAGGTCACAATCAGCTTGTGCCTTTCCACATTTGGTTCCTTTTTTGTTTCTTCCTTGTGTCTTGTTATGCCTTGGACTTTAGATCATAACCCCCACAAACATATCCTTCCTCACCATGGGAACCTTGTCATCCATCTCTCCTGGCTCTCCCTAGGGATGCCTCCAATACGTCTACCTAATGCTCAACTTAAAGGCCTCTAAACTTATCTGCCATTGCAGTTGAATCTGGCCTCCCTACCCCTTAGATAATCCATCAAAATGACTGCCCAGCAGCACCCTAGGTTCCGACATTATTATTATCTACAATTACTGCAAGCATTAGGGGAAATGGAAAGAAACTTCCTGTTTACTATTTATTTTTTTCTCTGCTCAAAGCCTTGTTTGTTTGGGTCTCGTCATGTGTGTGTGTGTTATATAAATGTCCTGTCTTTGAGTTATGGTTGATGGATCTGTAAGTTTGTTGCAAAGTGGAAGCCATCAGGAGAGGGCAGGGACCAGGCCAGTTGGAGAGTGCACACATCTATTCTCCCCTGCACCGCTCACTTGGAACCAAGTCTTCTAAGGTATATACAGATCATTTGTTTGTGAATTTGATCCCAGATTCAATTTTTTCTTGCACCTTCACCTAGGAACTATAGTCTTGCCTGCAGCATCCTGGTCCAGAAGCTGCAGTCCCCACCTGAGGCAGTCTGAGACTCTTTCCTCCCACTCAAAGCTACCTGCTCTATCTCTCTTTGTTCTGTTTTATGCCTACACTTTATAAATTCCCTTGCCTTCCCCTAGGAGCTGCCTGCTGTGCATCTCAGTTCCTGGTTATTTCTTGTCATCCCTTAGCCTTTATTCTCTTTGTCCTTTGTCATGTTTGTCTCTTTGGCTCCTCAAGTCAACTTCTCTGTCTTCAGAGTGGCCATCACAAGGACAACTTTCTCTCTAGGCTCTGGCCTTCTACAACCAGAAACTATCTCTACTAAAGACACTTACTGGCTCCCTTTTCTTCTGCATTATCCTGATGTCTCTGGCTCCAGCCTGCAATACCACAACTTCAGCTCTCAGCTCTGTCTTGAAGCTTATAGGAATGCAAACGCATGATGCTCCAAATGCGACCCTTCTCTCTCTTCCTCACAAAATCAGATTTCATTACAACAGCTTGGCCCCAGTACAGATCCATAAGCATAAATTAGCAAACTTGATTTCTAAGTTCTCACAAATCATAACAACTCCTGCAGCCTAGACAAAGGATCCCCTAATATCAAATCTAAACTTGCTCCCCTCCATGCTTTCTCTACTTTTCACTCTTAAAAATCTATAGTCTCCATGATTTCTTTGTACCTTGCTCACAAAAAAAAAAAACTTTTAAGACTATGCTGTAAACTATGTATCAGAAATTTGTCTTCAAACTCATAACCAAAGGCTTATTATTAAAAATCTATATATGGGTATTTGCCCAAATGTTGGCTGAGGCTGCTTGTTTTGTTCCCTGCTGCCCAAACTTGAAATAAACACTCAAAAACTATATTATTTGCAATATTGTTTGGCCAAAAGCTTAAATGTATTTCTAGCTATCTCTGACATCTTAAATCAACCCATTTCTATTCATCTGTATATTACCACATGGTTGTGGCCTACTGGTAAGGTTCAGTCCAGTGTCTTTCTCCTACAGTGACTGCATGGCTTCTCTCTGACTCTGCCTTCTTTTTCCCAGCATGCATTTTAGTTTTCCCCACCTAGCTCTATTCTACCCTGTCATAGGCCAAAGCAAATTCTTTATTCATTAACCAACAAAAGCAACACTCATGCAGAAGGACTTCCCACATCACCCATAGGTGACTCATCTCTGGTTTAGGATGTGTATATGTGTGCAACTTGAATTCAACACTGTGTGTATATGTGTATAACTTGCATTCAATTCTCATTTTTACATGCATACATACATACACACACACACACACACACACACACACATGTTAGGAAGAGGTGGTTTTTTAATAATAACCATGTGGTTCTCCATCTTGGCTGATGACCTCATCAGAATGAGAGCTAAAACATACAGGTTAATAGCTTATACATGATCAAATTTTTAATGTGTCCATAATTATACATATAGCCATGCTAAGAACAAGCAAAATTACATGAATAAACTTTATTTAACTTGCTTTGCCTATACAAGGTAGGACAGTCCCCCCAAATACCTCCTCCACAAGAATGTTCATTGGTTCTTCTGAGCCAGGCAGCTGAAGATTGACACTGCCCCAGGGTCTCTGCCTCCAACAACCATGGAGGAACATAGGGTGATTGTCCAGGTAGCTGGTAAATTTGTCATTTTAATAGATTTGAGAGCTATTTGACCTGGACTTTGCTTACTCAGGTAAAATGGGTCCATCTCAGAACCCTGATGGTGTTGGCCAGTGAGATCTTTGCCAGTTTAACAACAGCACCAAGGCTTCACCTGCCTTCTCGCTTCTCTTCAAATGTAAGAATCAGGACACTGGCCTCACTTTCCTAGACACAGTTTACCTTCTTACCAAACTCATACGAAACAGATTTCAATGTAAAATATTACTAATGCCCTATTTAAAGAAACTTACTTTACCATGACTGCCCTCAGGAATCAGCCACCTGTGTCATGGCAATTGGCTTGGTAGGAAAAATGTGTAAAGTTTATGTAAGGTCTAAGGACATAAAAAATTAACTTGTATTGATCTAAGAAAATGTTTTAAGATATGTAAATGCAAGTTATAAGGCCTGAGGATGAGAAAGCTTATGTTGCAAGGGTCTAAGGAAACACATTAAGGTGTGTAAAGGCAATTTGTGCAGGTATAAGAAAATGATTTCAGGTATATATAAAAATGAAATATATTTCATGTTTCTTTCTTGCTTTATGAAATTGTTATATTAAGATTTTAAAAGTTCAGAATCTTAATAATCAATGAAGTTCTGATAAACCATATAACCAATGGAGTTCTAACAAACTATTGCTCTAGCTCTGGTAATCACTGACTGCTATTATCATAGTCACAAGCTCAAGATTTTAAATTCCCTTTGGTGTCTTCTGAGTATAGACTTAAAAACACTTCTCAGCATCCTAAAAGCATCTGTCTGATCTATATACTCCTAGTCTTTTGGTCAGAAGAAAGAGTGTTCATACTTTTAACTCAAAATCATTTGGATCCCCAAGCTCCCACTGTGACTCCAAAGCATGAGTCTACTGCCTTTCTACAATGTGGATTTCAGTACAGATTACAATGACAATGCTAGCAAATCTAAAACATTGCTTTTGTAAACTCAAAAAAAAATTGTTGTAAGCTTTAGAAAATTGGCTTGAATACATCTCTCATGAGTAAATTGACTTCAGATAAATACTACCAATCAATATCCTGTTTCCCCACCTGCCTGTTCTGCTTTTTCCTGAGGGTAGAATCTCTCCCCACCCACCCATTTCCCTGTGCTTCAGACTCTCCTTCCCCAAGTACTAGGGCCATGGGTCTAAAAGCATCAAATACATACCCAAGAAAAAATTTCATCCTAAACTCCTTAACTTTATCTTTTACCCGTAATATATATGTTCCTGCATCTTTCCAGGTCCAGGTGTTCTCTCATAATCTGCATCATGGACAGCCTCAAAATGGCTAGCCCCAGGTGGTCCAGCTGTACAAACTACTCCAACTACTGCCTGCAAGTCCCTAGCCCCAGATGGTTTCACAGAGCCTGGAAATAGTCTGCTCTTCCATAGCTGTCCAGCATCCCAACTTTTATAGGTCCCCAAAAATGTCAATGCCCCCAAACAGAAAACAGTCTAAAGAGCATGGCACCCCCATTCCTGCCTCTCCATCTTCCTTCCTATTTTCTCAATTTTTATAATAAACCAAAAAGAGAAATGTTAGGAATCAGGGGCTCCCCCAGTTTGCCTTCGGCAACTTGGCACCAGCAGCCATGTCATCACCAGCCACCAAATGGGACACTTGTGCCCTTAAAAAGGTCCTGGCCATCACACTCTATTCTCTGTCTTCCAGTCTTTCTCTCTTTCTGTCTGTCTGCCTCTCTGTCTCTTCCCCATCCACCCTCTCTTAGAGGCAGCCTCTGTATAACCCCCTAATAAATCTGCTGCATGAGGTCTGTTGTATGGTGTGATCTTTGTGGCATAGCTTGGCTCAACCCATCACAGAACTCCTTCTATTACTGAACCCTAATAATAGTAAAACACCATGACCAAGATAATGTATGGAAGAAAGATTATAGTTCCAGAGGGACAGGAGTCCGTGATGATGGAGCAGAAGCAACAGGGGACAGGATGCTGAAAGCAGTTGCTGAAGGTTCATATCTCAAACCACAGCACAGCATGGAACAAAGAGACCTGACTAGAAGTGATTCAAGTCTTTACAACCTTCCTGCAGTGACAAACTGCCCCCCAAAAGGTCACATCTCCTAAAACTCCCAATTTGAAACAAAAGCATTCTGGTGCATTATATAATTCACCACTAAACCTTAAAAATCCACAGGAAGTTAATACTATAACCACACAGTGTAACTAACATTAATGTAAGGTCCTGAGAGCATTATACTGTGTGATCCTCTTCTTTTTCAGTCTCCGTTTGAAGCATGAAATGGTTAATTAGTGTTCTGAGACTGATAAAGAAAGAAGATGCTGAGCCTATCCTAACATGAATCACCTTGACTACTAGGCTACACCACGTGCTTGGTGAATGAGGAAGTTCTTGCATAATTCTGTGTTTTTCTGTGAACCCATCCATGACAAATGCGAAGAACATGATAACTGATAGTAGATAAATGAAGGCAAGAGGTAAGAAAGAGGAGGACATTCCTTAATTTACAAAACAAAGCAAAAGCACGCTCTCCCCTAAAACAGAAGAGTTTGCTTGTGTGGTGGTGACAGTAGTTGTTGCCAGGAAGCAGTCAGAGAGGCTAACGTGTCTTTAAATATTTAGAGTTCTGATTTATCTTCAAGAAGGCAGCCTGTGTACACAATTGCACTCATTCCTGGATCTTTTGTGGGAGCCTATAAATAGAGTAACAAGATATAGTAATAATATGGGCAACTTGGTCTCTGAACCCCAAGAACACTGCCCTTGGGGGCCAGGTTTATACCACAAAGAAGGGCACCCTGCTCTACCTGACCTGGGCCAGATCCAGAACAACTTGGAATAACCAAGGAATTGAAGACTTATAACCCTGAGCATTTGGTTATCATTAATGAACAAGTGTGATTGCTCCAGAGAGTCAGGTCTTATGTTTTTTAGAACCGTTATAATTGAGTTTTCAAGACAGGCACACAAACTTAAGTGTCTCAGAACACGATGCAGCTTTGCCTACCATTCATTTCTGTTCTTCCATCATGAAGTATAAAAGGTTATCCTGAGCTGGAGGGATAGCTCTAAGTCTAAGAAGTTTGCTGCTGCTCTTCCAAAGGAGCAAAGTTCAGTTCCTAGCACCCGAGTTGGGTAGCTCACAATTGTCTACAGCTCCAATCCCAGGACATCTGATGACCTTGTTCCTCAAGGGCACCACACACACACACACACACACACACACACACACACACACACACAGACAGAGAGAGAAAGAGAGAGAGAGAGAGAGAGAGAGAGAGAGAGAGAGAGAGAGAGAGAAGAAATAGAGAGAATCATATTTTAAGATAGTTCTGGTGTGTGCCTGGTGCTCTGAATACACATTCTCTGGGGAAAGATTCTGTGTTGTTTTGTTTTTCGATTTCTCTGCCCCAGTTGAGTGTAGAGCAGAGATGGAAAGTGACAGATCAGAACTTACCATTAGTGAACAATGACCTTGATGCCATTTTAAAATCTTAATCCTCATGGCTCCAAAAGTAGACCACACCGATATTTTAAAAAATAGGGTCTTAGAGGTTTGGAATTTTTAAAAATTTTCTAAATTTTAAAATCTATTTTTATAAGCATTGAAGTTACTGGATTTCCCCACAGATTTCTTGGGTATATATATCATCCCTCTGTCCTTCTCTGTCTCCTCTCCCCAGTGTGCCCCAGCATGATTTTCCTTCCCCTCTTAGGAGTTTTCTCATCTGATAGTCTCTTCTTTGGTTTGCCTTGATGGGCACAAAGAGGAAGCTTGCCATGCTCTCAGTGAGAACTGAACTGATTGAACTGGTATGGTCATTTTGTTTGTTCCTTGAAAACTACACAGACAGCCACCACATGATCCAGATACACCACTCTAAAAATATTCCAGAAGGTTCTAAGACAGCATTCAATACAAATACCTGCATATCCCTGCTTCTTGCTGTACGATTCACAGAAACTGAACCAGGCTAAGTGTCTGTCAACAGATGGATGGAGATAAGAGAGCTTTAGCCTTTTTCTGTGTGTCCTTGATCTGCAGTTCTTTCTCTGTTCTCTACTACTGGCCAAGCCTCTCCCTAGGACTAGGAGATGTGATGCCTAGATCTTAAAAGTTCTGTTTTTCAGAACAGCATCCGCTAGTTGCACATACCTATTTAAATTTCAACTGGGCAACATTAAAGTAAATTTAATTAAAAATTCAACACCCTACTCACGCTTGCCATAGTTCAAGAGCTTCAGAGCCACATGTCATCTCTAACTTTGTCCTGGTTGGCGTGTCAATCCTTGCAGAAAGTTCTCCCGGGCAGTGTTGCTTAAGCAACCCCTTCAATCTGAGCTCTTGATGCAGCAACTTCTAACTCCAGCTCCCCTCAGCATACATCTGTGTTTTCAAATGCACAATCATGGCTGCTATGATTGTTCCGATTCATTTGACAGCAGGCTCAGAGCTAGGAAGAACTGCCTAGGGGCTATCAGTGAAGAAACTGACTGATAGGAATGTCTGGGATATGTGAGCCACATGTGAATTGGCTCTTGAAGGCTCGTGGTATCTGAACAGCTACAAGTCTAGGGTTAGATTATTTGCATTCTGATGGGGTGGAGAGGTCACAGAGCAAAGAAGAGCATACAACTCCCTCCTCCCAGAATGCGAATGGCTGTGCCTGCATCATTTATAAGTTCCCTATAAATATTCATGGGAGAAAATGTATATGAAAGATGTGTGTGCTATTTACTCCATGTTCACGATTAAAATTCATCCACTTTAGATCTGAAAGACTTAATGTTTACCACACTAGAACAACCATTCTATGACTGAAAATGACTTTGAGGGAAGGAGAACAAGGAGGGTGTCCCTTCTGAGTAAGAGCTGCAAGGGATGGGAGAAAGTGAGTAATATGGGGTTTACATACATTTTCATCTTATAACTGATGGTGTAGAAAGTAATCCATGACCCCATGGTCCTGGTTGCTGGCTCTCTAGGGAGTGTGTCATATGTTCTTTCCCAGGGAGGTAAATACAAATTCTCTTCTCCCCGGACAGAGTACAATAATAGACCAAAGAAACAATCCCACCGAAGTCTACCTCAATGAACCAGTGTACTGATTGAGGTTGTGTCAGCATTATGTAGCAGGGGTGACCTACTCGAAGACAGCTCCATCACCAAAACCCCACTCCAGCCTGGATTAGGACTCAGAAGTACTGCACTGGGGAGCTCTTTGCACTACTTATAGGCAGTACCAAAGCAGGCCAGAGCCACCTTCCCAGAAATTGTTACAACTTGTACAATGTTGAAGAGGGCCTTCTGAATCCTGAAGCTCCAAAAGAATTTGAAACTTGGAATTGTTACCTACTTACTGAGTGCCCTTCTTTCTCTAAGAGGGACTTGTTCAATTTAGAGGGAGCTAGTCAGCAAAGTCTCTCAAAAAAGAAGGCTGCTTCCTCCCACCATCCGCATTATCAGAATATATCACTTCTTTATCACATATTGAAATATGATCAATGAATATATGTGTACGTATACACATATAGACTAAAATATATATACTGATATGGGCTGATTTCTTTCAGTGTGTTTTTGTCCATCTCAAATAGAAACCTAAATTTAATTTATAGGGCATTTACTGTATGTTGGACTTCTTATGGTCATCAGCTCGTGTTACTGGGAAGATACCACACAGGCAATAAATGCTTAATGCCCATTTTAGGGATGAGCAGATGGAGGCTAGGCTTGTCATCATTACTGAGGTCACAGAAAAGCGGGTTTTCACAGCTATGATTCAACCTGAAGCACATTATTTCAAAGAAGCTGAAAAAGGCCACGGTTGACATGCAGGAGGGGGATCTGGTGTTGTGTATCTTGATGATTTATGTAAGCGACAGCTGCCTCTGTCCAGAGAGACTTCCCTAATGTGCAAAGGCCATCCGTGCCCTAAACTTGACAGTCTCTCCATCCTGTGTGTTCCTGCTGTTATTTCCCAGTGGATACGCTCATTTTCCAACCAGCATCCTCCTTCCCAGCTCTACAACTGAGACCGTGCACAGTAGCAGAGCCACGCACTGAGTTTTAGATTAGAGAATTCCCTGTGCAGTTCCTTAATTTCTTCGGCTTTCATTTTCACAGCTCTGGAATGAGGCACTGACAGATACCCAGGCAAGAAACCAAGCCCAGGACCATCCCTGGCTTCAGACAAGATTATTCACAAAGACAAAGTCTGGAACATTTAACAAATTCAAGTACAAGCAGCCAGCCTAGCCTGGCCAGGCCAGGGAAAATAGATTGTAGTGTCAACTTAATCAATGGTTCATTGCTGCACTTTTTCAGAGCATGAACCTTATTAGGATTGAAGCTGCATTGCTTGGCTGAAAATCAATCAGGAATTTTTCAAACAGCTCCAAACTGTAGAAATACAATTACAAATAATTTGTTGAGTTTTCCAAGTGCCTTGGGAAAGTCCATGCTGAGCTAAGTGAGGCTGGCACACAGGTATGTGTCTGACCGGGGAACAAGGACAGGAAAATGTGGACTAAGGAGGTGGAGGCTAAGGTTCCAGATCTAGGGCATTTGTTCAAACCCTTGTTTGACCAGTGTTAAAGACACAGTCACTGAACGCAGCTAGACAAATGCTGGGCTCTGATCACAGCTCATACTGGGATGGCAGGTTTAATGGAGTGCCACTGAGTTTCTCTCCAGCATCTAGAAATGGTTCCAAGGATGACATGTATTTCCAGAAAAAAAAAAGAAAGAAAAGAAACAAGACAGTGAGAGAACCTTAGGGAGCCTCACAGAACCTGTGTGTAGATTCTCAGGATAATGCTACTGTGATAATAGAAGTAGCTTAATACCAGTTCTGGAATAAGAGATATTAAAGTTATAAGACATAGAAAACAGAAAAAACAACTTATAGGACCATGGGGGAGAGAGAACAGTTGCATAATGGCCTCTGAAATCAAAGGACATAAAGGTTGGATTCTGGCTCCTCTGTTTCCCATAAGACTTGGAGTGAGGCATTTAACCTCCCTGAGACCCAGTTTCCCAGCCATTGACAATACAATGCTTTCGACCCCTGGGGCTTGTTGAAAAGATAAACTGAAACAATTAAATGCTAAGCAGCATGTTTGGCACATAATATTTAGTCACAATTAGTAATAGATGATACTACCGTGGCAAGCAGGAGAAAAAAATGTTATTTTAGTAAAGGTTGTTGTTATGTTAGATTATATGTCACCCAAAATGTTTGTTAAGACCCTAATAAGCAATATTTGCTCATTGTAAAGCTCTCTACAAATAATTTAGCATGAGGTGACTAGGGTAGGCTGCATCCAGAACAACTGTGTCTGGATGTAAAAAGTAAGAAAGCAAGAGAGGAGAAAACAGGATCATAGAACTTGAGCTAGACTTAAGAAGTATAGCCCCACATCAGGTCCCAAGGCTTTGGACAGATCATGGTCTGGCTGACACCTTGACTTCAGACTCCCAACCTCCAGAAATGAGAACCAATACATTTCATTGATCACAAGAAACTAGAATTCCCACAACCCTTATCCAAGCAAGGTCTGTTCAGTTTATCCAGTCTTTTATTAACTGGTGGACGATGGCAAAAGGAAGGGCTTCATTTCAGCAGAAGAACATTAAAGCATACAGACAGACTGCTTTGAATGCTGTAATTTCGTGGATGGCATTGATTTTTATAATAATGATATAATTATACTACATAATAAATTAGTTAGCTCTGGTCATTATAATAAGTAATCATTCATTGGTAGTTTAAACAACAGGAATTATTGTCTTTTGGTTCAAGAGGCTAGACATTAGACATCTGATTGGGTCTAGGGTGGCAACTTCTCCTGGTTTGCAGGTTCTTCCCTTTTGCTGTATTGCCTCTCCTCAGATTTTTGGCACAGGCAAACAGGTAAAAAAGAAATTCCCTGGTTTCATTCAAGGCATTCATCCTATAGCACAGTGTTGCTTCGTCGTGACCTCACCTGGCCTCAGTCATCTCCCAATAACGTTTCTCAAAAGGCTCTCCTCCAGATCAGGGATTCAAGGTACAGATTGTGTGGGGAAGAGGACCATCAGTTTTCTAACACTGGTGGCAAGCATGCAAGTCGTGCTTTTCTCATGAGTAGATCTGGAGATGCAGTTGATACAAAAATAACTTCTTGGAAGAAGAGCCAAAGTGTGCCAAAGGATGAGTATGCTATTGATGCTGCCTCCAACATCTCAGACATTTTAAGAGTCATAACGGCAAAAGAACATCACAAAATAATGTGACGGGTGACTGCCTGAGACAGGTCTGAATACAAGAGAGATTAGGGGAGCTCTCTGTAAGAGGGCCTTGTGTTACTATTAGAACCTGGGTCTCTTTTTAATTTCTAGCGAAATGAGCTGGACTACAACAAAGATAGTTGGTGTTTGGCACACTTGAGACAGTGGAAGATGAAGAAGCATAGCAGCTTTAACCAGAACACACAACACTTCACCTAGTGAAGGTCTCTCTGGGCTGTATTCTGAGATAAAATTGATATACAGAGGACAATACAAAAAGAAACACACTGAACTAAAATGAGAAGGATAGGCTCAGTCTTTCCTTTGCTTTTAACCACCCCTGGGACCTTAGATAATAGAAAATTCTGAGAGCAGTGTGGGTATCTTCCAATCTATTGTCTCTAGACATGAGACGCTGGGATTTGGTCATTGCATGTCACCTTCAGAGAACTATTGGTATCACCTGGATGCTTGGGAGACTTTGTCCCTCTGTTTAAGGTAGGAACCCCTTCAAAGGACCTAATAATTCAAATAGTATCCAGAGAATGAATGCTTGCTGAATTCAAAGTGTACATTGATATAGATTCTCTGATGTATTTTATTTATTCATTCAAAAGAATGTGTCAGGCCAGGACACAGGCAATATTATATTCAGATATCAATATCTATATCCAGAGAAATATATGTCCATAACATTTTTAAACATTAAAATCTGTTTCTCCTGAGAACTTTCTTTAAAACCTCCTGAAACTTCTGAAGCTGAGTGCTTTGCCACCACAATGTCAAGTGACAAAGCTCTGTGGGACAGAGTTCTGCCCAAAGCTTTTAGTGCCTGGCTCTTACTTCTGCACCACATGGTTATTGGAGCTGACAACCCCCAAAATAGCCTTATAGCATGCATCCTCTCTATTCCCTTCAGAGCTTGGAAAATCATTTCCATTGTGGGAGGAAGCAGGTGTACTTTTTTAACCCTCTCTGAATCCAATCCATCCCTGTGTCCAGGCGAGGTTCCCAGTTCCATCCTTTCTAAAGAGATAGGGAAGCTTAAATGTACAAAGAGGGTGCTGATCCAAGTCTCGCCTCTGTCCTGCCTTAGGCTGTGTTCAAGAATTAAAAACGTGAAAGTGAACACAGAATTAGCTTAACACATTAAGCTAATTCATTTTATAGATTGGAAAACTCAAGCCTAGAGGGGGCCATCGCCCACTATGATGGACCTAAAAGTCAGTAAGTACAGCAATATGGCCTGGGTCTCCTACCTTAAAATCATAACTTCCTAATCTTCCAAGCCAATCCTTCTCACACATTTGTTCATAAATTAGGTACTCTGGGCTTTCTTCCATGAACCATGCTATTAGGTGAGAGACAAAACTTGTTCTTCACAGGGCCAGAGAACAAGAACTTCAGGTTCTGAGGTCCATAGCCTCCCAGGGCAGCTGCTCATCACCGCTTCAGAAGCAAACAAGTTCCCTCCTGTAGAGTTTTGGGAAGGAGACCAAGAGCCATGACTGGGCAGTGGATCATTCCCGGTGTGACTTCTGTCTAGCTTTGTCTTTGCTAGTCCTGGCACTAGCAGCCCATTGCTGCTGAACTTCAGTATTGTCGTCTATCCTTCTTCCCTTACTGTGCCAACAATATACTTCTATACACATTGTATGAATTCGTTCAACTGAAGACATTGAACTTCCACAATAGCAGGGTACTAAAATGAGTTCTGACAATTAGCATCCAGGTATTCCATCTATTAAGTACTTTCCTGTCCAAGCTGCTGGTTAAGTACTGTAAACATACCTTCCATTAACCTGGGAAAATCTTTTTACTACAATAGGGAACTCTAGAAAGTATTGAAGTTTAGATTAGAATAAGGATGCCATGGCTCTTCCAGATTTGAGAGGGCCCCTTACCTTGCCATAAAGAAACTACAGCTAGGGCTGGAGAGATGGCTCAATGGTTAAGAGCATTGCCTGCTCTACCAAAGGTCCTGAGTTCAATTCCCGGCAACCACATGGTGGCTCACAACCATCTGTAATGGGGTCTGGTGCCCTCTTCTGGCCTGCAAACATACACACAGACAGGATATTGTATGCATAATAAATAAATAAATAAATAAATAAATAAATAAATAAATAAATAAATAAAAATATAAAAAAAAAAGAAAAGAAACTACAGCTTAGCTCTGAGTCCATATTGCCTCTGAGTGTTCCAGGGACTGTCCCTCTTTGCCCCACTTTCACTTTCTCATTTGGTAGTAGTTCATGCCCACCTAGATAGCTGTGCATGAGATCCTGGATCAAAGAAACTGCACAAAATTAAAATGGTGGACAAACCAATTTTTAGAAAGAAGGTTGAGAGCCAAAGTGTAGATTTTTTTATTTTTTTATTTTTTTAAATTGCTTTTGTTGAGCTATACATTTTTCTCTGCTCCCCTCCTTTTCCACCCTCTCCCACGATCCTCAGGCTCCCAATTTACTCAGAAAATCTTGTCTTTTTCTACTTCCCATGTTGATTAAATCCATGTATGTCTCTCTTAGGGTGCTCATTGTTGACTGTGATTATGATTTGTAGGCTTGTTTTCTTTGCTTTATGTTGAAAAACAATCGAGTAAATATGATAATTCTCTTTCTGAGTCTGGTTTACATCACTCAATACAATGTTTTCTAGCTCCACTCATTTGCCTGCAAATTTCAAGATGTCATTATTTTTTTCTGCTGTGTAGTATTCCATTGTGTAAATGTACCACATCTTCCTTATCCATTCTTTAGTCAAGGGGCATTCAGGCTATTTGCAGGTTCTGGATATGACAAACAATGCTGCTATGAACATAGTTGGGCACATGTACTTGTGATACAATTAAGCATTCTTTGGATATATACCCAAAGGTGGTATTGCTGGGCCTTGAAGAAGTTTGTTTGCTAATTTTCTGAGAAATTGCCATACAGATATCCAAAGGGGTTCTACCAATTTGCACTTTTACCAGTAATACAGGAGTGTTCCCTTTACCCCACAACCTCTCCAGCATAAGTTGTCACCAATGTTTTTGATCTTGGCCACTCTTACTGGCGTAAAATGGAACCTCAGAGTTGTTTGGATTTGTATTTCTCTGATGACTAAGAATGTTGAGTATTTCCTTAAGTGTCTTTCAGTCATTTTAGATTCCTCTGTTGAGAGTTCTCTGTTTAGGTCTGTACTCCATTTTTTAATGGATTATTTGTTCTTTTGATGACCAATTTCTTTAGTTCTTTGTATATTTTGGAGTTCAGACCTCTGTTTGATTTGGGGTTAATGAAGATCTTTTCCATTTTGTAGGCTGCCATTTTTTCTTGTTGACTGTGTCCTTTGCTTTACAGAAGCTTTTTAGTTTTAGGAGGTCCCATTTATTAATTGTTTCTCTCAGTGTCTATGCTACTGGAGTTATATATATGAAGTGCCAATGAGTTCAAGTGTACTTCCCACTTTCTTTTTTCTGAGGTTCAGTGTGGCTGGCTTAATGTTTAGGGCTTTGATCCATTTAGACTTGAGTTTTTTGCATGGTGAAAGATACGGATCTATTTTCATTCTTCTATATGTTGATATCCAGTTATGTCAGCACCATTTGTTAAATACGCTTCCTTTTTTCTGTTTTATGTATTTTGCTTCTTTGTCAAAAATCAGGTGTTCATAGATGTGTGGATTAATATCCGGGTCTTCTATTCAGTTCCATTGGTCCTCCTGTCTATTACTATGCCAATACCAGGCTGTTTTCAGTATTGTAGCTCTGTAGTAGAATTTGAAGTCAGGAATTGTGGTGCCTCCAGAAGCTCTTCTATTGTACGAGAATGTTTTGACTATCCTGGGTTTTTTGCTTTTTCATATAAAGTGGAGTACGGTTCTTTTGAGGTCTTTGAATATTTTAGCTGGGATTTTGATGGACATTGCATTGAATCTGTGGATTGCTTTTGGTAAGGTTGCAATTTTTACTATGTTAATTCTACCTACCCAACAGCATGGGAGATCTTTCCAACTTCTGGTGTCTTCTTCAATTTTTTTTTTCAAAGATTTAAAGTTCTTGTCATACAAATATTCCACTTGTTTGATTAGAGTTACTTTGAGATATTTTATGCTATTCATGGCTATTGTGAAGGGTGATGTTTCTCTGATTTATTTGTCAGCCCATTTATCATCTGTGTAAAGGAGGGCTACTGAATTTTTTGAGTTAATTTTGTATTCTGCTACATTCCTGAAAGTGTCTATGAGTTGTTGAAGTTCCTTGATAGAATTTTTTGGGTCGCTTATGCATACTATCAAATGATCAGCAAATAGTGAGAGTTTAACTTCTTCTTTTCCTATTTATATCCCCTTCATCTCCTTTTATTGTCTTATTGATCTAGCTAGAACCTCAAGAACTATATTGAATAGCTATGGATAGAGTTTTCAATCTTGTCTTGCTCCTGATTTCAGTGGTATTGTTTTGAGTTTCTCTCCCTTTAGTTTGATACTGACTGTTGGCTTGTCATGTGTTCCCTTTATTATGTTTAGGTATGTTCCTTTTATCCCTGCTCTTTCCAAGACCTTTATCAAGAAGGGATGCTGTATTTTGTTGAAAGCTTTTTCAGTATGTAGTGAGATGATAATGTGGTTTTTATTTTTCAGTTTGTTTATATGGTGGATTACGTTGACAGATTTTCATATGTTGAAACATCCCTGCATCTCTGGGATGAAGGCAACACGATCATGGTGGATGATGGTTCTGATGTGCTCTAGGATTTGATTTGACAGTATTTTATTTAGTATTTTTTCATCAATGTTTGTGAGTGAGTTTGGTCTATAATTGTCTTTCTTAGTAATGTCTTTCTGTGGTTTGGGTATCAGGGTAATTGTAGTCTCATAAAAAGTGTTTGGCAATTAAAGTGTAGATTTTTAAGTGTGTGTGTCTGTGTATGTATATATCTGTGTTGTTTCTACATGTTTATCTGTGTTTATGTACTTGCATGTCTATATTGTGTTTATGTGTGTGCTGTGTCTATCTGTGTATGTATCTATGAGTGTGTGTGCTATGCCTTATCTGAGTGTGTCTGTGTGTGTGTGTGTGTTGCCTGTGTTGTGTCTTATGTGAATGCATGATCTATGAGTAAACTTGTCTCTTTGAGTATGTGATTAATCACTCCATCCATGTGTATGGTTTGCTCACACTCTTTGACTAGCAAAGTGACAGAAACCATAGATTATAGAAGTAAGACTTAGGAGCTCTGAGGCAAAAGATTAACAAAAGAAAAAAAAAAACTGGGTCCCTGCCTTACATTTTTGTGTTTCTTCATGATTTGTTAATAAAATAAGAACATCCTATTAAACTGTGACTGAGACTCTCTGGTCCAGATGGTCAAGGAAGTAAGCCTAACCGGAAAATGAGGAGTCCCATCACAGCTCTTTTGGAGTTGGAGAGCTCCACAGAAAACTGCCCTCCTTGGGCTATATGACTCAGTGATTAAAAGCACACACTGCACATATAGAGGGCTCAAGTTTACTCTCAGTACCAAGGTGTCTCAAATCACATGTAACTCCAGTTCTATGGAATCCAATGGTGACCTTCACAAATATACACATACTGTCACACAGACACAGGCAGATATATAATTTAAAAGAAAGTAAAATTTAAAAACAACTGCTACACTGCATATATGAAGGTTATTTCAAGAAAGTCATGCTATGCAAAAAACACCTGAGCTCAGTTCATGCAGGTGTGAGTTGCAAGCACGTGTGTGCTTCGGGTCTCTGTGCCTCAAAGGATAAGGCTTGGTAGCAAGCTTCCCTGGTATCTCTGATCTGCTAGAAAACTTCAGAAGGTCTTATGAAGGGCATTTCTAGGGACCTGCATTTCATGAAGCATGCAAGGCCCTTATGTCACACCTCCTTCTGACTGACAAAACTGAGTGCAGATGGGGCCCAAAGATTGTCTACATAGCTGCGGGTGTTCAGTGGTGCTGAACTCCCTGTATATTTTTCAGGTAAACCAGATGACGACCGAGAAAAACCCAAGCAGCTCCATGGGATTCCATGGCCAGGGCTCTCTCTAAGTTTATACTCAGAGTCTACAAAACCTCCCTTTGTTGCTTGGAGTACTCTCTAGGTGCTAGAACCCTCCATGAAATAAGCTCTCCACACAAATGTGAGCCCCGTCTGTGATGAGCAGATGGTTGATGGAGGATTCTTTCCATCCTGTAACACACCACGCTGCTCTACCTTTTCTGTGACCATGTAAGGAAGCCCCTGAGCATGCAAGAGCTGCCCACAGTTTTCCATCCCAACTCACTCCTCTCCACAAGTGTGACAATGGATCTTCTTCACCTCTCTGGTTCTCTGTGTAGGAACTGCCAGCACTGACCATTCCCCCAGATTCTACAGAGGTGTCTCAAGGCTGGAGACAAGTGTCCCGAGATGAAATTTATTTCAGCATCCACATCCACAGTCAGAGCACTTGAGACAAGCTCTCTTCCACCAGCTCCATCTCTGTTTCTGACTTTTATGTCTTAATTTCATTGAGAATCTTAGCAATAAATTGCATGAAGTTGCTTATAGTCTAGTTCTCAGCATGCCTTTATTAAAGGAAACTGTAGGCACCATGGTTTGGAGCTTTTTAGTTCCTACAACAGAGTGATATACAAATCAGAATTTTGCAGGAAGACTGTGTTGCCGGCTTCTAATTGTCTTATCATCAAGTTCTTTGTTAGAAGATTATTGGGAACAAGATTCCTGGGGTGTGTGTGGGGGGTGTACCTGTATGTGTGCAGATGTGCATGTATGATTATGCATACGTGTGGAGGTTAGAGGTATTATACACCTTATTTTATAACATGGGTTCTTTCACTGAACCTGAACCAAACCAGTTAGGTTAAAATGGCTACCTCACTAGCAAGCTCTAGGGATCCACAGATCTTCATGCTACATGCTCAGCATACCAACAAAAGGTAATGACCATGGCTGATCCAAACTCAGCTTGTGTGTCTAGCACCTGCCCAATTGAGCCATCTCCCTAACATAGTCACACGAGTCTTAACAGATCAGAGCTGAAATGAAACTCAGCATGAAGAAGAGTGACAATGGCTCTTGATGCAACCCTGTGCTTAGAAGCCCTCAGTTTTGTTGCAGACTGAAAGCCTATAGACCCTATGCTTACCCTGCTTGCTTCTCCTCTTCCTTTTCATTCCACTTAAGTACCCAGCACATAGTTGGGAGTCACCATGCTCAAGGCAGAGCCTCCTCCTAGAGGGACATGGCCAATGTTTGTTTACTCCAGAGAAGGTACCAATGATCAACTGAAAAAATGACTCCAGGTAGGTATGTCTTGGTGAGTCAATCTGCTTACTGCACTTTTTACAGAAGTAAGTGTAACTTCTTGGCAGGAGCAACCCTCCAAAGTCCATCCTAGCATGAGTGACAACTTACAGTGTCACATTTCTAGAGTTCTTTGCTAATTTGAAGGCAGTTCCATGAAAGTCTCTATGTTCCTTCCATGATTGTTTTTTGTTCATATAACCTTGAGAGGATTTGTGAATTTTGTACATTTAGAGAGGTTTCAGAGACCTGGTAAGTCCCATTAGCTTTCTGAGTCACATGAACCTCCCTCCAGAGGGCAATGTTTAAGTCCAGATGAATACCAATCTCCTAGGTAGCTCTAAATCCAGTCGCATTGCCAGTGAAGATGAACTATCACAAGCCAATTTAAAAGAAGAAAGGGGGGAGACTATAAAGGAAACTAAGCAGTTAGCATATGTGGGGGCTCTCAACGTGAAATAAGATACCAAGTGTAAAAATAAGGCATAGGGCAAGAAGTGCAGCTCACAGCAAGACTCCTGTGAACTCTGAGAACTTTCTGTCTTGAATAGATGTGAGTGCAGTGGAGCTGTCAAATCAGGGGCTCAAGTGTAGGCAATTGTACCTCAGTGATTTGAAGTGGAACACAGGGTCAAAGCAGAGCAATACCTAGAGAAGGGTGGAAGTCTTCTCAACCTCAATGTGCTGCCAGGCCTGAGAAATCTCTCAGGCAGTTCTCTGTAAGCCATCATAGAGCTAAGCCAGAACTGTGCAGACCAACAAGAAAGTAGAATTCAAGGTGAGCATAAGAGGCCCTCATGGTGAGAAATGAGTTTTCATTAATGCACCATATTACATTATCCTTTTCTTTGTGTTTTAAGAATTCATTTGTTCTCGGAAGGACCATAGTTTTAAAAAGAACTAAAATATAATAGCTACAAGGTGTGTTGGTGAAGGGCTTCTAAAATTTTGTTCAATTGTCTTATTCTGGAAGAATCCTTGGGGAGTGGGATTTTGTGTTAGACAGACGGAACAGGAGCAAGATGTCTCAGCTGGAGATGATCCGTCCTGATGCCATAGGAAACACTGTAGCACTGACTTCATGCCACCTGGGGACAGATTACCTACCTTTTAAATCCCTAAACCAATGTTTTTCCTGAGGAATATTTCAAAGGAGAAAGACGGGATAGCTCACACTTCAGTGGCTTGAGTTTCACATAAGGAGATTCTGGGGAAAAAATAGAACATTTATAGATTAGTTCTAGTCAGCATCCCCACTAACTGAGTTACAGTTAGGCCAGCTAGTTTAAAGCCCTGGCTGCAGCAGCAGCAGAATCTGCCCTAGATGCTCACCCCTGTACTGCTTATAGACTTGTCTTTCTAACTTTAAGTTCACTCGATTCTGATTGATTTCATTGTTTTAGAGAACTTATAAAGTATTAAAGATTAGAATTAGCTTTTGCCCCTACTCTACTATGGAGGCATAACTAGCATTTCCCATCTCTGAGGTCCAATTCATATTTTCTCCCCTCCATGACTGTTCTTTGTCTATGTGACTTACTAGATAGTTATCTTGAATTCCTGTCTCCAGGGCATTGTGAGTCCCTAATTGCTATGCATTTATTGGGCTATAAGTGTTCAACTTATCAATATGTCATTACTAAGGTATCCAAATACTAATTCTTGATTGTGTTAAATCCTATCACCTCATGATAACCTGGGTTAGCTACCTAGGCAATTACTGAAATTCTTTTCTTTTGTTGACAGTTTGTGAGGTTCATGATGGACAGGGAAGGCAGGTAGCAGTTGTAACTTCAGTAAAGAACAGTTTTGCTGTAGCTCCTGCTACATTCTTCTTTTGAGCCCCACAATATCTTATCTTACAGATAAATAAATTTTCAGAAGTGGAAAGCAGCAATTCTGAACTTGGTAATATTGGGCATGAATATTAGTTGTACAGTCTATGTAGTTTTCCAACTACCCCCAAATTACACAGTGATAAATGGTTTAAGATGATATGCCCTTGCCTTCCATGATGGCTTGTCAAAACTGGTCCTTTAACAGTGACAAGGGGTCACTGCATTGATCAACAAGCGGTAGTCACTGAGATGTTGTGAATGGATGGAGGACCAGTGGATGCTCTAGTGATGGAAGCACAGCAATATCTCCTTTGATGCAAAGTAGACAGTGCTTTAGAGAGCCCATGAATCAGATATTCTGTGACATCTTAGAGAATGGGTTTGACTGGAGGACCGGAAGTATACAAAGGTGACCTAATAGACTACTGTCAATCTCAGCAGGGCAGATTTCTGTCAAGATTGAATATCTAATTAATGAATTTTCCTCGTGTTATTTTTAAAGGGTGATGCTTAATTAGATAACCAATAACCAATGCACATAGTCTATATCTGTTAATGAGAGCTTGGCAGGAGCAAGATTTTCACACATTTGGGTATTATCACCAAAGGCTCAAAGATCCTCATCAAGGGTGGTCATCTCTTCATCAGTTTGTGGATGGCCTTCAATTCTGAGAACTATCTCAGTTGTGAAAGCAAGCAAGAGATGCAATTTTCATTGGGTCAGCTGACCTCATCCTTTTATCACACACTGAGATACTGTAGTCGTAAAAATAGATAGATATAGAGATACAGATATGCAATAAAGCTGTTGGATGGTCTCCTTAATTGCCATCAAGAACACTGTGTTGCCTGAGGTATCTCCACACCTCTCCGATGATGCCCACTGTCTGCTTTTGCAGCCTTGTTCCCCAGTAGTAATAACACCTACCTGACTTTGATAGTCATCCCCCATCCTTGGTTATGGGCTCTGGATGCTGCTACCATTGCTAACAAAGCCCAGTTCCATAGCTGGGTCTCCTAGAAGTATCGCCAGTAATGCTAGTGCCTTCGTCACTATCACAGTGCTTACCATGTTGTAAGTAGTGTCCTCTAGACTATTCCTGGGGAACATACCCAGACCCTTTACTTTTCCAGCCTTCTGTAGTGTTTTTCCTCTCTCTACAGTTTGCTGCAACAAGGCTCCTACATGGTTTGCATTTTTGTCTAATATGATCTATTGTTTATTTCCAAACTTCTCAAAGCTAGCCCAGTTTTCCACTAAATCTTGTGTCACAGAAGAGTGTCTCCAAAATAGATAAACTTTCTTATCCAGCTTCCTGCTCTCTACTTCCTCAACAAAACTGGGAGCCAATCAGAGACCTCCACTCCAGTTCCAGCCAGCACATCCTAGTGCAATGAAGACACTAGGAGAAGATTTGGGTTGTGCTACATTTTGTACTTACTTATCCACACAAGGAACAGGGGATCTGCTGTCATTTGTAGGGTATCCTGCCTCATTTGAAGTGCCTCAGCCTTCAGATAATGGTGTCAACTCTGGTCTTCCATCATCAACAAAGTGGAGGAAGTTAACTCTGCAGTATTCAAGAGACCAGAGAACTTCAGACTTGAAGCTCTGGAGGACATTCCCACCCTATCAAACATCTCAGAATTCTCTGTATAATGGCATTGATTTAGGCATACAAGCCTTACTTAGGCTCAAATTTTAAGCTTTTAGAAGTTAAGTTGCCTTCTAATTAAGTCCTGCTTAGTGGTTATTACTCTTTGAGTGGACTCGAATTTGGTTCCCAAGACCCACACATAAAGGACCTCAGAGCCACCTGTCTCTCCAGCATCAGAGAATAGCTGACATTCTTTGGCTCTTTGAGCACCTCCATTCCATTATAGAAAACCACTCAGAAATACACCTAATTTATTTTTCTCAAGAGTCAAAACTGATGCTAGGAGGGTAACTCAGCAGATAAGCATGCTCTCTGTGAGCATGGAAACCTTAAACTGAATGATTAGAACCCATAGAAACAAGTTGGATATGGTCATATGAACTGGTGTTGTGGTTTGGGGAAAAGATAGGAGGGTCACTGTGTCTTGATGGGTACTAGCTTAGCTCCATGTTCAAATAGAAACCCTATCTCAAGAGAAAGAAAGAGGAGGAGGAGGAGGAGGAGGAGGAGGAGGA
>NC_022012.1:11176299-11184697 GCF_000317375.1 Microtus ochrogaster | reverse complement strand
GGAGGAGGAGGAGGAGGAGGAGGAGGAGAAGGAGGAGGAGGAGGAGGAGAAAGACGACACAGAAGATCCCCTGTGACCCCAGCATGTATGCATTCCCACACTCATGTTTATATACCGCGCGCGCGCGCGCACACACACACACACACACACACACACACACACACACACGCACACCCCAGAGCATGCATCAGTGCTTACTGGTCACTTGGATCTGGCCAAGGGAAGATTCGGTTGGGTTTTTTGGTCATTTCATGACTGTGATGCTATTATTCTACCTCAGTGGGAGAAAAAATAAATTGGGAAAATTAGGGAAAAAAAGAGATCTTAAGGATACAAAAATAGAAAAAATAAGAAAAAGAATTAAAGTCTTAGAGATGATGTCATTTGGTCATTTGGCTTTCTTTGTTGTTGTGCATAAGCTCTGATTGCCTAAAATTTCATGTTAAACTGAATGAGAGTGAGCATCTGTAGAGTAGTCAGATTTTATTCATATCCTCTAAGGGTCTATGCTTCAAATAGAAATGAAGGGCACAATGAGGACATGGGTTCCTTCTTACAGACACAGGGCTGGGCTGCTTCACTGAGAATCTGCTCTTGCCACATGGAATAGCTGGGCTCTTAATGCACCATTTGATTAAACATTGTAAATTAAATTTCTGTAAAGGTGGAATAAAGTAAAAATCCCCAGGAAATACTGTTTTCCTGGGGATATATATGCAGTATATAACCTTAAATTTTTAGACTAAAATTCTGTTGGGTCAATCTTTTAATGAAGATAAAGGTGCACAAAGAGATTTCCTTTATACTAAATTTGAAACAAGACCTTGCCTGGAGACACTCCAACTTCTGCCTCTGCAACAACCCACTCTTTGCCACATATATTTTGACTTTGCCTGCATTGAAAGACAGCTCAACTTTGACAAGAAAATTACAAGAAAAACGAGGAAGAGAGCAGAAAACAGAAAACCCCTGCAGTAAAGACAATGCTTGTCTCTGGGAGTCAAGAAACAGCTCTGTGTTAACAGCCGAGGGTAAAGGGAAGAAGCTCATGGTTGCTGCTGCCCCGGACTCGCTGAACAATCAGGAAAAGTCATGGGCCTGAAGGCAGGGACTGATCTTCAGGGATTTTCAAGGCTGCATGCATTCTATCTGTAAATCATACTCACAGAAATGATTTTATAGTTTATCTATATGATTTTATCACCTCAGTTATTAATAAGTTCAGGTCTACACTAGAGAACTGTCATGGCCAAATGCAGCAGAAATTAACCTAGCCCTAGGTGATACCATGCATAAGCAGGGACAAAGTTTTTGCATACAGGTTGCAAGGGACCTAATCTGACAGCACTATTTGATCTCCAATAGGCCTGGTAGCTAAAGTCTACTGACATGGGAAATGGAAATAATCCTGCTGCAGATACTAGCTCGTATAGAACTGCTCCGGCCGCATGGGGCTAGTACACAGTGAGGACCCAACTGCTTGCTGCTGCTGTTTGTACGAAGATCACCTGACGCAAGAATAAGTATTTTGTTTCCTGGTGTATGCAAGGCTCAAATTCAGGGCCTTTCGCCTGCTACACTGGTCAGTTTGGATGTCTGACAATCTTGCGGTGGGCTTATTTTTCTGGAAGGTGAAGTGAAAGTACCTACATGACAGCTGAATGGTTGATGCAAAGTGGGGAGCATACTCACCAAATGCCTCACGTCTGAGAAGCAGATTGCACCTGCCTCTCTGCACGTGGCCCTTCCTCTAAAGGTCTTTGATTTAGAATTTCTTCTTCTAGGACAATACCTGCCTCTTCATTTTCCTTCATTTCAAAGAGGATCTCTCGTTAGTTCAGTTTTACAAATGAACAGAGGATATTCCAAGAATTCCAGGGAGCTCACCAGATGTGGTGTTTGCGCAGGCAGAAATCAGGAGTCCGGCATGATGCCTATGTCGGCATCTCTTACCCATGTCCTCTCTGCTCCGGAAATGCAAGGGAAGGAACACCACAGTCTCTAAGCCTCTTTCACATGGATCCTTCTGTCTGTGGGATAACTACAGAGGGTTGAAGAAGTGTAATGTTGACAGTGCCTGTATACCCTGACTCTCCATCAGTGCCTACCAACGTTACCCCATGGAGGCCACTGCAGCATCCCCGTGAGCCTGCACATGAACTCCAAGAACTTTGTAGTATCAATCCTTAACTTCTGTTTCTTCTATGTTGATTTTAATTCTGAGGGAAGCTGGCACAGGGTCCAGGGATTGGTTCACACAGGTGTTTACTCAGACACAGTTATTCAAACAAATGTGCACCTTGAGCCTTGTGCTGATGAACAAACCACCAAAGGTCAACTCTAACTGCAGAGATCATATGGGCTGTGATCTGTGAAAATATTAGGATAGTTTCCATGCATTTCAAATTACTTCTAAGACTGTGAAGAGTGGTGTCTGGAATCCATTGACCAGTGGTCCAGAAGCCATCAGCCATAGCATTAGCCCTGATGGAGACATGGCTGTGGACATTTTGGGTTGCAGAGGTTAGCTGTGGGGATTTGAACTGTGGGATTGTTACTGCTTTAGCAATTTCTTAAGACATTGCAGCTGAAATAGCTAGGTCTTTATGAGCTTTTTTTTATCTTTATCTGCCTGTTCTCAGCACAGCACTTGAAGAATTAAGAAATATTATGACCCCCTTCATTGCCATAGCTATTGCTGGTTTGGGCTACCCCATCCACACAACTGAATTATTTCCATGCTAATAGTAATCAGTCCCTCCTAGTTACTGAATAAACAAAACACATTTGTTTGTATAACTCTGGGATGTGGGTTTGCATTATTTCTCCCAACATTGAGATAATAAAGTAAACATGGAAAGAAATTGAATAATTTATTCAAAACGGGACAAATAGAAATCTGGCTGTCAGTAAGACAGTGCTGATAATACTTTCCTAAGAAGGCAGAAGCTAGAATTATGCTGAGTCAAAACCTAGCACCAAATTATATTGGCTTAGTAACACCATTATAGTAGATTCTTCTCTAAGGCCGATGATAACTCCAACCATGCATACTTGGCTAGGTTTATAGTTCAAGACACGAGTTCCTTTATAATAGGTAGGCCTTGAATCTAATTAGACCGATGCCGGGTACATCCATGGTGTACTGCTATAGGTGTCTACTGCCATCCACTTCCCTCTTACTGCTACCATTTTCTAAATGTGGTTTGACCGTCTTGTAATTACTTTCTTTCTCATTTGCCACATTCCCTATGGCTTGATTATTCTTTTTTAATCACTCTTTACTTCCTTTCTCTTTGCTTCAATGTACTTATTCATGAATTTTTTACTTTTTATCACTGAATCATTTACACAAAACATCTCATAGTTATAAAAGCACGTCTTTACAGATAAAAACTTAGTTTTGCTTGCACATAAAACTTAATACTTTTAATTATATACTATTTAAAATTGGTACTGATCACACAACTTATTTTAAATAATGTAATTACTAATTGTTATCATGATAAAGTAACTTTAATAATTTTGTCCTTTCTATTTTATGCCAGACTTAAAAGTGATGTTTGTCTCATCATAACAATAGAACAGTATTATGAATTAAACAATATGCTTATGTATAAGGATATAGGAGTTCACTGACTTTTACACTTCTGTGTTTTTCATTTTTCTCATTGGCATCCTTTTATTTAACTTAAAGAATTCCTTCAGCATCTTGGAAGGTAATCCTGAGGATGTTTATTGTTCTTTCATGCTGAAGAACAAGGTTTCGCATGTGACTGCTTGGTCAGCCATCCATGTTTGCGTTCTGCAGGTTGAATACTCCTGGTATGCAGAGTTCCTGATGAACCATCTACCAGCAGCATAGTGAAGTTCCCTTGTATGTCATGAGCAGCTTTTCTCTTGCTGCTTTCAAAATTATCTTTGCCTTTTGATGACTTGGTACTATATGTTTTGTGTAAAGTTCTCTGGTTATGATTCTGGCTGGAGACTTGAGATAACTCTTAAAATAACATATTCTCATTTTCTCTCTCTCTTTTACTTTCACCCCTCCTTGCCCTCCCCCTCTATTTTCCTCCTTGGAATCCCATACTGCATCCTTGGAATCCCATACTGCATATACTGGCTGTCTTAATGATATCTCATAAACCTAGCAGGCTTTCTCCACTTTTCCAGTTTGCTTCTGATTGATGTGAACTGGTCATTGACGTATCTGTTGGTTCTCGGATTTTCCTGTTGAATGAGTCTGTTCTCTAAATTATTTCCTTTCATTTCACTTTTATATCGCTCAGCTCAACACTTTCCTTTCTTTCTTCTTCCCTTGCCCAGCGTCCTTATGTGCTGATTGTCTGACTTCTTTTGTAGCTAACTGCCCTCTTTATAAACTATTCAAAATTCATTGTTAGAGAACTCACAAATCTGTTTTTTGGAGGGCCATCAGAAAATTACTGTGTTACTTGGCAAAATCATGTTATTTTTTATATGTTTAAATTTTCCTCGAAGTCTCATTTTGCTGTCTTTTTATTAAATAAATTCAATTCCTCTAGACTAATTTATATTTTTATATTTTTGTGAATTTGTACATGGTAGACCTCAGTGACGAAGAGTAAACCAAGCAGCTGGTACAGTGTCTGTGTGGGTGCCACTCACTACTTAGAACTACGCAGCCTGCTTCCCCTTCAGAGAGAGAGATTCTTCTAGTCTCACAAAGCCAGGCTGGAGCTAAGTGCTTGCCATTTGCTTTGTCAAAGCTGGTGCCTTGAACTTGTTAAAGAGTAGTACTTTCCCCTGTAAAAGCAAGGGAGAGCCCTGCACATTCTCACACACTGCTCTAAAGAGCTGTGTGGCTATGGAAGGAGTGTGGAGAGCATAGGCACGTGCAGGGTGGTGAGTGGGACATGCACCCGATACTCTCAGCCTCACTGTGGAAGCATGAAGCAGTTAAGGGAAGGCCGAGATCCCTGTCCTGTCATCTTGGTGACACGCTCACTGATATTCCTGTTGATTTATACATCATTCTCACAAATAGGGATCTTCGGGGCAGGTGTGAAAAACTCTCTCCTATGAACAATGAGGGAGCTCACGCAAAGTCATTTAAGTAGCAAGTGATGGATAGGATGGATTTTAAGTGCAAGTCAGGGTCTCAGATTACCTTCATACATGTTATACTGTAAAGAATAGTTAGGGAAAACCAGCAATAAGAATATTTTTAAAATAAATATAAGGTGCATGTATAGGACATGATTGGGACTGAACTGATACTTTTCCTGGCCCTGGATAGACAGGAAGCATCAACCTACCTTTAACTGAATCTATCTTAACACATGGATACCATTTCTGTTCTGGGGTTTGGCTATGGATTCCCACGTGGGTTCTAATCAAATCCATTTAAGTGTCTGTACCTGTTTCAACTAGAATGTCTCCAAAAGAAAAAAGAAAAAAATCAAACACAGAAAGTATCTTTAAAATGACACCCCCAGGGTATTCCATGGAAGGAAATTAAAATGCCATTTCAGTGGGAAAAAAATTTGAATTTATAACAGTGGATATTTCAGTCTGTTCTTTTGGAGCTTGGCAGTATTACAAATTTATTGGCTCCTTTTTAAAGGAGAACACTATAGGGAGTCTGAGGTCTGATTTACGTTTCCGTAGTCATGCCCCCAGTGACCGCACACAGATCGAGTCAGCCTTGAGGAATATCCCTATTTTAAAAATGTAAAATCAGAATAATTCGTCCTCTTTCTTCTCAAGTTTTTTTATGGTTTTCATGAGGCGTGGTCTCCTCACATCCCCTCCCTCAGGTTATCCAGTTTTAATTGTCTATAGATCTAGCATCCTGTTGCCAGGGACAGAACCATGGCTCTGTTCTGTCAGCCCCCACCCTTTCCTCATGTACTCACTGAAATAGGCTTAGCAGCCATCTGCACCTCTGTGTGGAAGCAGCCAACATGTCATCCCTCCCATGGCTTCCACACAGAAGAGAGCTCTGGGAGACCACTGGTTGCTCACCCAGACTGCCCTGGCTCTGGTCTAGCTATTCTCATGAATGTTTTAACACTTGGGTCTCATGAGCATGGGGAGCACTTTTGTCGCAGACGTTCACAAGGTAACCTTCAGCATCAGCACATTTTCCATATGCCATGGAGAAGTGCCTCTTCAGTCTATAGAAAGAACACTCCCCACCATACATGCATGGACAGGTTAGAGGTGAATATTTGGAGCAAACCTTTAAAGGCAAAGGCTAAACATGTATTGCTTGGTTCTAAGGGAAATAAAAGAACAGAAAGGGGAGAAAGGGGACAACAAATAATATGCCTACTGAAATTTAGAAAGGGGTGCCTAGAAAGGAAGAGGGAAATAGCATACCTGTAGAGCAAATCCTAATTGGTATTAATAATAAAAACCCGGAGTCAGATATCAGAGTGAAAGCTGAAAGATCAGAGAAGTAAAGGAGCCAGCCACTAGAAAGACCTTTTACCTCTGTGGAATCCTCAGACAAAAGTGGGAAATATCCTGCCTCCATGAATCTTCAAACAGAATGGGCTATCCTGTCTCTACAAATCCTCAGACTGAATGGGCAGACTGAATGCCTTGAGTTCCTGTCTCCTCCCACCTTATATTCCTTTCTCCACCCAGTACTTCCTGTCTCCACCTTCCAAATGCTCGAATTAAAGGTGTGTGACTCCCAAGTACTGGGATTAAAGGTGTGAGCTATCACTGCCCAGCTCTATTTCTCTTTGAGATTGGATCAATCTAGTGTAGCCTAGGGTAGCCTTGAACTCACAGAGATTCATCTGTGTCTGCCTCCTCAGTGTTGGGATTAAAGGTGTGTGCCACAACTGCCTGGCCTTTATGGCTAACAAGTGGGTAGCTACACACTCTGATCCTCAGACAAGCTTTATTTGTGTTGCATGTTGAAATTGCTACTGTAGGTGGCTCTGTAGTGGAAAGGAGAGGTTGGGAAGACTGGAAAGAAGAGAACATAGGGTGTGTGTGATACCCTCCCTGCATAGGGAAAATATGGGGTTTCTTTATCCATTTTCTTCTTCGAGCTACAATATGATCTCACATGGTTGTAAATGGAGACTGCACATTTGTTTCCTGGCCACCCAGATCAAATAATCACACAAAACTATATTAATTACAACACTGTTTGGCCAATGGGTCAGGCATATTCCTACCTAGCTCTTACATATTAAATTAACCCATTTCTATTAATTTTTGTATTGCCACAGACTGTGGCTTACTGGGAAGGTTCTGGAGTCTTTCTCCTTTGGCAAATATGCAGGGTGTCTCAGACACTGCCTTCTTTCTCAACACATTTAGTCTAGTTTTCCCACCTAGCTCTATTTTATCCTGCCATAGGCCAAAGCAGCATCTTTACTAACAAATGGTAATAAAACATATTCATAACATACAGAGGGGAATCCCACATTACATGGTGGGCACAAAGAAATTTGTGTTTACTGTTGTCTAACTTTCAAAGTAAGGAGCAAGTAGGAAGTTCAACTCCTTACTTTGCTTTCTTAGGAAATAGCTATTGAGGATTATGAGCAGGTGATATGATTGTCTTTGTCTAACTGAGCATTACACAGCTTCCATTTTTCAGACCCTCACCATAAGTTAGGACAGGATTCCCTGACAACTGGAATAAGTGTGACTGCAGATTGACTGCTCTGCCTGATTTGGAGGACACATCAGATTAAGCATGACTCCTGATCATGTGTAGATCTCCCAGAAGTATCTGAAGGCATCCATGAAATGGCTTCATATGGATCAGCAAGTCCTTACAAGATGTGTGGACCTCAGTAAGTAGAAGAATGAATCTATTCTGGAGTTAGTAGAAACTAACCACAACATTGGACAGCACTGGGCTATGAAGACTTTTATACACTAACACTGCTGGGTTCCCTTGGAAAGTCTATGGTGCATCACCAGAAGGGCTACCATGACCTTGGACCTCTGCTTACCTTGTTCAATGACTGTGGGAGTCTAGGAAATGAGGACATATTACTGAAACCAAAGTCACTAACTTCACACATAGCTCTGGAAACTAGAAGGCCATGGTCAAGGTGTGGGCAAGAGCAACTCCTGGTATCTGTGAGGGAGAAATATCTGCTCCCAGCTTCCTCCCTTGTTCTATGACACTGGGTATTTCTTGGCTTGTAGATGGCACCCCTCTTGTTTTCTTCCACCTTTCCTCAATAAATCTGATGCTGTGTGCAGTTATATCGAGTTAGGAACCACCACAATGGCCTCCTTTACTTGTTTATTGTTGAAATAAGAGCGGCGGGGCTGCATCCCCAGGACCCTGCCGCCCACATGGCTAGCTTAGCTTATGCCCCGAAATAATTACACGGAAACTGTATTCTTTTAATCACTGCCTGACCCATTAGTTCCA
>NC_022012.1:11150965-11173604 GCF_000317375.1 Microtus ochrogaster | reverse complement strand
TCTATTAATCTGTGTAGCCCACAAGCTGGCTTACCAGGAATGATCTTAACCTGCGTCTGTCTGCAGTGGGACAATCATGGCGACTCACTGACTCAGCTTCTTTCTCCCAGCATCCTGTCCTGTTTTTCCCCGCCTACCTAAGGGTTGGCCTATGAAATGGGCCTAGGCAGTTTCTTTATTAATAAGAAATCATTCCCACATCAGTTTATAGACTAAATTTCTAAATCAGGACATACTCCTAGGGACTGGGAGGCTTTCAACATCTTGGGGAGGTGCTTCTTTCTTTCTTTCTTTCTTTCTTTCTTCCTTCCTTCATTCATTCATTCATTTATTTATTTATTTATTTATTTATTTATTATGTATACAGCATTCTGTCTGTGTGTATGTTTGCATCTGCAGGCCAGAAGAGGGCACCTCATTACAGATAGTTGTGAGCCACCATGTGGTTGCTGGGAATTGAACTCAGGACCTTTGGAAGAGCAGGCAATGCTCTTAAGCACTGAGCCATCTCTTTACCGATAGTTGTGAGCCACCATGTGGTTGCTGGGAATTGAACTCAGGACCTTTGGAAGAGCAGGCAATGCTCTTAAGCACTGAGCCATCTCTCCGGCCCAAACAGGGAGCTTCTTTTACAGCAACTCAGACTTCACAATTATAAGCTTCCAGACTTTAACTCAAGTATCGAAAGTCAGCTCTTCAAAGTCATACCCCTTCCCTACAGCAGTCTAAGCTATGAATGACTCATGACAGCAGTATATAAGGCCTGCCACTTCCCTCATTCAGGGAAATTTTACAGGCGAAGTCCAACTCGAGAACTCCCCAGAGATGGGAGAGACTGCTGGCCTGTTTGCTCTTTCCCTACAGGCTTTACTGGCCAGTGCACCCCAATACATTACCTGAGCAAGTAACAAAATCAAAGCCACATCACATGTCTTGGTGCTTCTCCAAACTTGAACCATGATGTGGAGGTCCTTCTGTGTATGTGTTGCCTTTTAATGAATAAAGAACTGGCTTGGCCTATAGCATGGGAGGAAGAAGGCAGAGTCAGAGAGATGCCGTGGAGCTACCGCCAGAGATAGACATGCTGAAAATTGCTGGTAGGCCAGGACCTCATGGTGATATACAGATTAATAGAAATGGGTTAAATTAAGATGTAAAAGTTAGCAAATAAGAAGCTAGAGCTAATGGGCCAAGCAGTAATTTAAATAATATAGTTTCTGTGTGATTATTTTGGGGCTAAGTGGTCGGAAACCAACAAGTGGCCTCCTCTAACAAATTGCTGCCCACATGGCCAACTAAATCCACTTAAAAACCAGAGAAAGCTTAAAAAGTAATTTTAGACACAAAAGAAAAGAGTTAAACACTGCTTCTTGTTAGCCAGCATTTTGTTGGTGGCACACTGCAGCTCCTTTAAGAGAGGTCTTTCCTGATTCAGTGGTAGCAGCTGCATGGTTTCAAAATGGCAACTTCCTGGCCATGAGCCCTGCTGCTAGCATGAACTCTTGACTCTTTCAGGAAACAAAGCATTTGAATGGGGTTTGTGTGCAGACTGTTGCAACTTGCTAAATGGTGACATGGACAGGCTGTGTGCCTGAGAATGGGGCTGGCTTGAGTGGCTCCACCATGTTGGACTGGGCAGACAAGCAGGAAGTACCATATATACCATAGTAATGGATCAGCTTAAGTTTTAAGAAGCACTTAACATTTTAAAAATCACTCCTGGGCAGTAAAGAATTACAGATATGCAATAAAGAAAAATCCAGTGTTGAATAAATGTACATAGCCTTGGGAAAGAAAGAGTATAGACAGTCATAAAATAAAGTTAATGCTTTTTAAAAAAAGTCTTTGAAGAGACATAGTACAGATAGTCATAGATGAAAAGTAGTAAAGAAAAATAAGTCATGTAAAGATGGAATATACTAAGAGAATGTGGATTATGTATATTATTGTGTTTTCTTTGATTTTTTGACTGTGAAGGAGTTAAGTACAGAGAGACATTTCATTCTATGAGTTACAAAGCTAAACAAGCATGTATATTGTAAAGGTATCCTGACTTCCAAACTTGGGTCTAAGAATATGTTGCTTTGGAAAAAGATTTCTCCCTTGTTTCCACAGAGGATGAGAAACTGTGGATTGCTTCCATACTGGTGTGGTTTGATGGAGCAAGACCCCTCAAAGGTCACTGTGAACACCCCCAAAATTACTATGCCAAATAATCATCAGGAATAAGTATAGCAAAAACTATGCCCATATTCCCAAATATTGTCTATAATGTTTGTTTATATTTAAAGGGGATATGATATAGATATGAATAATTTGTATTGGTATGGATCTTGGCTTATTGAAATTTAAGGTCAATGTTGTTATATGTATTTCTGATCTTAATTAAGTATTGTGTTTTGTACCTCATTTAAAAATGTAATGTATAATTAAGAAATATAAGTTAATAGGTTTCATCTATAATAGTCAAGCTTGTAGTCATGTTAGTTATATTTTTAAAATGTATATTTCAATTAGGTAGGTATTCTTCAAATCTTTCAGAGGCCAGTTTTTTGTTTGTTTTTTTGTTTTCTTGTCTGCATGATGTTGTTCTGAAAGCCAACAGTATGATAGAAAGATCACAGCCTTTCATACTGGAAGCCCCTGGGCTCTCATTCCTACATCTGTCACAAACCGGATGCTTTGGGGTCTCACTGATCTCCTTAAAATCTGTTTTCTCCATTTGTACTATGAACACACTGGCAAAGTGTCTACACGGTCACTGCACAGTAGATGGGAAGCTATCCCATCTCCTCTTGTTATTCTAGAGGCAGAGATCACAAGGAGAGACGGAAGGTAACCATCAGCTGAGGTTTGGGAGGTACAGAAGTAAGGGAGACAAGTCACAAGAGGAAGCAAGTCCTTTTTCCAGAAAACATTCTTCCCATCTACTGGCAAACAGAAATAAAACTAGTCATGTAAGAACTTGCAAAAAAACATTAAAAGTAAATTTTTCAATACACCATTTCATAAGGATAACAACATTTTAGGTCAGAAAAGTTACAAGTATTTGCTATCAAAACAGAGACTATGCATGTATTTATAAAGCCAAGAAGTTTAGCTTTGTGGAAAAGCAGAGAATATTACTTCTGATTTCACTCATTTTGCCACAGTTCTTTCTGTTTCTTTGCAAGTATTGATACAGGATGAGAGAGCTAAGGGAAAAAGAAAGAAAGACAGAGAGAATGATGGGGGCAGGGAAGAAGGAAGGAAAAGAGGGAAGGAGGAAGAGGGAGGGGAGGGAGAGTGGGAGAAAGCTAGGGAGGGAGGAAAGGAGGGAGAGAGGGAGAAAGGGAAGGAGGGAGAAAGAGGGAGGGGGGAAGAGAGTTAGGGAAGGAGGGAGCTAAGAAAGGAGGGAGAAAGACAGGGAGAAAGGGAAAGAGGGAGGGATAGAGGGTGGTATGGAAGGAGGAAGGGAGGAAGAGAGGGAGAGAGGGAGGGAGATGGGAGGGAGGAAAAAGAAGGAAAGGAAAAAGGTTGTAAACTACCCCTGACAATCTAGATTTTATTCACACTAAGATGCAAAGTGGCCTCTCTATTTTTATTCTACTAAATATTTTCAGGACTGCAAAATATTTGAGCAACTTAGCTCTGATAAGATTTAACCATGGTGAGGTTGCCTGTGTGTACTGCACTTCAAGACACAAAGCAAAAACAAAAGGAAATTTTATTCTATAACTTTGCTATTTTTCCCCGGGTCTCAGATCTCTCGGAAGTCGAGATCTGGCAAGAGTCCAATTTCTAGTCAGAGAATTCTGTTTTGGCCCTATCCATTCACATTACAATTCCCCTTAAAATTCATATCCACAAATTTATTTTCTGCCGCTGGTTACATCTGACAGGGAACTATAGCTAAAATCCATGTTGATAGCTGGATGCAGCTAAGATGCTAGTTATGAGTCAAAATGTGGGTATTCCATAATGCTTACCACACATGCTTCTTAACAACCAGGTGTAGATGTAATTATTTGGGAACAATAACAAATATGTCCTCTGCGGAAACACCGATTTATAAGCATTGTTCCCCTGCAGGACTCCCCAGACACAGTGTAGATGACAGCAGACCAAGCACCCACCAGTGAAATGCAGCTGCCTCAGGGGAGCAACCCTTGCATCTGAGGTTTCAGTATTACAAAGCACTGCAGCAATATCTCGGCAAGCTCTAATTCCCTAAGTCTTTCAGATTTAGAACTGACAGAGGCTTTTCGTTTGAAGAACAGCAGTGTTTTAAGAAGGCTGAGTGTGATTTTTGAAGTGGCAATCACTCCTTGCAGGCAGCTTGTCGCCTTCAAAGGAAGGAAAACCTTGGAGTTCATCAGAGCTGGGTTTAGATACTAGCTCAAAAAATGATTCAGATGGGTGACCCTGGATCCTGTCATCCCTTCTGTAGAAGTGGAGTTGATAATGCTATCTTGCTATAAGCTTGCTAAAGAAAAAAAAAAAAAGGAAAAGGAAAAAGAATGGCAGATGCATTCTGTAAATGATAGCTGCTGTCATTATTGTTCCTATAACTCCCAGGACTTTCCTGATTCTTAGTGCTGTGCAGATAGGTACAGTAGTAAAGGGTGTTTGTTAGCTGTGGTGCTGCCATAAGCCTGGGAGTAGCTCTGGTGCTTTGGATGATTCTCGTGTCCTCTCTGTAAAGACGTCATTTTACAGAAGTAGAAACTGAGTCTCCGATGGAGAAATTTGATTGCCCATCCTAAGGTTGCTGTGCAGCTAATGTACCATTTACTTTTCTTCTTACTAGAATGAAATATATGACAAAAACATGTCAGCAAAAATTGATTTTGGCACCCAGTTGAAGAGTACAACACACCGTGGTGGGGAAAGCATGGCAACAGAAACTTTAGGCAGTGAATCAGACTGCAACCCCAGTCAGGAAGTCAAGAGAAATGAATTCTGGGGTCCAGTTGTCCTTCTCCTCTCTCTTCTGTCTGTAAATTCCACCCATGGAAGGCTGTTTCAAGGTGATCTTCCAACCTCAATTTTCTCTATCCAGAAATCTCTCGTAAACATCTCCAGAGGTTTGCCTCCTAGGCTGCTCAAGATCTTGTTTAAGTTCAAGATCAAATTGGCACAGTCTCAAATCACCTATGAGGCAAACTGGATGACAATATTAAATTACCATATGACAATATTAAATTGCAGTATTAAACTACTACCATTAGCAAGTGCAGTGACAAATTTGTAGAACCAGCTAAGCAGTGTTCAAATGATCTCTTTTGAAAATGGTTTGGTTTGCATTTCTCTGATGGCTAAGGATGTTGAACATTTCCTTAAGTATCTTTCAGCCATTTGAGATTCCTGTGTTGAGAGTTCTCTGTTTAGATCTGTACTCCATTTTTATTAGATTATTTGTTATTTTGATGACCAATTTCTTGAGTTCTTAGTATATTTTGAAGGTCAGTCCCCTGTCTTATGTGGGGTAGGTGAAGATCTTTTCCTGTAGGCTGTCATTTTGTCTTGTTGACTGTATCTTTTACTTTACAGAAGCTTCTCAGTTTCTGGAGGTCCCATTTATTAATTGTTTCTCTCAGTGTCTATACTGCTGGGGTTATATTAAGGAAGTGGTCTCCTATGCCAATGCATTCAAGTTTACTTCCCACTTTCTCTACTATAAAGTTTAATGTGCCATCTTACATCTTTAAGAATGGCCAAGATCTAAAATACTGATGACAACTTATGCTGGAGAGGATGTGAGGTAAAGGGAACACTCCTGCATTGCTGATGGTAGTGCAAATTGGTACAGTCCCTTTGGATATCAGTATGGATATTTCTCCATACTGATATCCAAAGATAATTAGAAAAAAACATTCTTCAAGACCCAGTCATACCACTTTTGAGTATATATCCAAAGGATTCTCAATTATGCCACAAGGACATGTGCTCAACTATGCTCATAGCAACTTTATTTGTCATAGCCTGGAAACAACCTAAATACCCCTAGACCAAAGAATGAATAAGGAAAATATGGTACATTTACACAATGGAGTACTACACAGCAGAAAAATATAATGACATCTTGAAATTTGCATGCAAATAGATAGATCTAGAAAGCATCATATTGAAAGAGGTAACCTAGGCCCAGAAAGACATTTATCTCATGTATTCACTCATAAGTGGCTTTTAGACATAATGCAAAAAAAAAAAAAAACCCAGCCTACAAATCACAATCCCAGAGAACCTAGACAACAATGAGGACCCTAAGAGAGACATACATAGATCTAATCTACATGGAAAGTAGAAAAAGACAAGATCTCCTGAGTAAATTGGGAACATGGGGACCATGGGAGAGGGTTGAAGGGGAGGGGAGAAGGGAGGGGAGCAGAGAAGAATATAGAGCTCAATAAAAATCAATTAAAATGAAAAGGATGAGAAAAGATACAGAATATTAAAAAGAAAAAGCAAATGGCGTGGACTTCCACGCTGTCCCACATAGCTTCCATCACGCTTCAGCCTTGCTGAGCTGTCTTCCTTGTTGGCACCGGCCGTAGGCTGAGCTGCTGTATGGGTGAGGCATTCCCACATCTTGTCATGTTTCTCCGCCTGCATCTCTTAGTCCATGCAAACTGGAGTGCACGACTCCTCCGCACACCAATAGTGACCCTACTTTCCTATTCTTCCAGTTAGTAGTGTCCTTCAGAGACTTGTGTGTTAACAATTTGGTTCCTAGTTCTTGGCACTTTGGAAAGATAGTAAAAACTTTAAGATTTCGAGTCTTGTGGGAGGACTCTGCACTCGGAGGAAATGGGAACCAGGTCTTTTCCTCCCTCTCGTTCCCGCTTGACATGAGGACTGCACCACATGCTGCCACCATTGCTGGCCAGACGGTAGGGTCAGTCTGTTACAGAATGAAGCCTTTTCTCTGTGTGAACCACTGCCTCAGGCCTCTGTTAGAGAGCCGGGAAACTTTGCAGCGACAGGAACACCAAAGAATGGAAATATCATTTCCAGAGCCTAGCGAGCTCTAACCTGAGTTCAGCTGCCAGCACTGCTGACACCTCTGCCTCGCAACAGCATCTATAAGGATGCTTTCTAGGCTCTCCCAGCCTTACTAGGTCATTCTGATCTTGATGTCTTCAAATCTGTGAGCCAAGCATCTCCAAGAACTTTCAGCAATTTTGAATTCCTAAAAGTGTCTTGATAAATTCATTGTTTCCCAAGCCATCCAACATCTTTTTGTTGACTTAAAGAACTGGAACCCTTTCACAGTTCTCTGAACACTTACATCTGCTTGCTCTGGGCACGGTCACATGCATTGCCCTGTTCTGCTCATTTTCAGTGTGTTTCTGAATTTTCTCCAGCTAAGCTATCATGGCATTCAGAGCAGACACTGTTGAGTATATAATTCTCAATGTGCCTCTCTGAGGGCTTAAGATAGTGTGTTGAATAAAACATGTGTAGTTCAGTTGGGTAATTGACTACCCCTAGAGGTTCAAAGTCACCTCTTTGGCCTCAGTATAATGTGTTTCCTAACATCCTGACATCAAGCTAGTTCTGGAATTTTCCAAATCATTAGAATTCTTTGCCAAACCAATCTGAGCTGTGATGGACAGGATGCATCCCTGTCTGTAACATTTCCCTGGTGCTGTGGCTTATTAGAGATTGCAGGCTTGGGAGAAACTGCTTAACAACAAAAACAAAATTCCTCCAGGGTAACTTGATGTCTGATCTTCCTTTAAAAAGCATCTTAGACACAAGCATTTGAGAGCATTGCTTAGCCCTGCACTTTAATCACAGAAGGCAAACCTCAGACTTCCAGCACTCTTCTGGCATTGGCAGGACCCACTGTAATCATAAGTGTCTGCCTTTCCCTGTGTTCAGGAGGTGAAGGCTAGACTTCAGAGTCACAAGCACACACTGAAGCCTGCCAGGCTCTGGTCCCTCGCTCACACTGAAGCTCGCCAGCCTCTGGTTCCTTGGCCTTGTGTTCTTATTATCCGAGGCATGTTCTCTTCTGTAGGAAGGTTGCTCTTTGTGAAAGAACTCTGTTAAATCAATACGGTTTATGCTAAATCTCTTTCACATGGAAAATACACATACACATAAAGCACAATGTGTATGTAAAATATTTTTAAATATTTAAAATTTTCCCTTCACACAAACTTCATATACTATTTTGAAATAAATCTGTGTATATTTTAACATGTTTATTTCTCAAAATAAACTGAGAATTTAGACAGATATGGCAGAGAGATGCAAGTATTGGTCATTGATTGGCTCCAATTCACACAGCTGAAGGCTAGAACCTTCCTTTGAAGATTTGTGGAAAGGCAGTACAGAGACTGCAGGATGCTCAGCCTTGACACTATTATAAGGCTGTTAATTTTAAAACTTTCAAAACATAAGTGAAATATCTTCTCTTCATACTTCATGTCATATCACCTTTAATTCCTGCAAAACTGGAAAAGTGCGGATATATATATATATGTATATATAATATATGTATATATATATATATATATGCACAAGTAATGAAAAAATTACACTGCGAGTTCAAGCAAACCTGGGGATGTCTTCTCTTTTTAGGTTGCATTTCTCCTATGATGATCTAAGAGAATCCAGCCGAGGTTACATTAAGATAATTAACAAATCTTTTAAAGACCTTAATGTCGGAAACCAGACAGTGAGCAAAAGGACTTAAACTTCGCGTGAAGTCTATCATCATCAAGAACCCTTAAACAATCTCATGTGGCACCTACAACAGTTATTCTCCCCCAGCACAATAGGAAGTGTTACACGCATAAGAAAGCCAAATTTTAATTCTGAGAAAAGCATGCGGCAATATCTTGCCTTTGCCTCCCTTGCCTTGCTGCTTCTTATTGTTGTTATTGGTAATGAGCATTTCTACACTAAGGAGATAGTAATGCATTCCTCACAGGCATTGTATCTAAACCCTGCTCCTACTCCTGCATAAGGTGAATCAGTCACCCTGATTTTCTTAGCAGCACAACAAAGACCTCATGCATAGAAGCAAACATCCTGCTGTTTCTAAAAGCTTTCAGCTTAGAAATCACAGTTCACACCTTGACCCTCCATCATCACTCTGATACACTGGAATCAGAGAACTGACACCTAAGGAATCTACAGAAGTAGTTCACACCTTGACCCTCCATCATCACTCTGATACACTCACCTAAGGAATCTACCAGTTACAGAAATAATAGTCTGTCATTGCTAAATAGCTGCAGTTAGTTCTTGGGTTTAGAACTTTGTTTTCTTTGTAGTTTTCTCAAAAGAAGAAAACATCAACTTTTTTCCTAGTCTTTAACTTAAACTTCTCCAACTAAGTACCAGAAACTTGCAGAAAGATGCTGTTTCTTGGGGCTGGGGTGATGGCTCCGTCAGAAAGGTGCTTGTAATATAAACATGAGAGACTTGGGTCCACATCCCCAGCATCTTTTTGAAAAGTTGGGCATGCAAATTTGATGGGGAAAAGCCCAAAAGGCCTTAACCCTACACAACGAACTACAGGCAGCTGAGGAACCTGGGAGCAGGAGAGGTGATCCTCCCCAGGGAAGAGCACTGCACTGGGTTGTTCAGTACCAAATTGTCAGCTCTTAAAACAGTCATACAAGTAAAACTATATATGTGTGTATGTATGTGTAGGCACACACATATATATATATGTACATATATATCCCATACATATGTCTTTCATATATGTATATATATATTTCATTAATATGCACACACACATATACACCTGCTGCAGGAATTCTTGCAGCCAGTAGTCTTTAATTTACCCACCCACTTGGGCAGGCCCTCATACACTATATATGCTTATATAAAGCATGCATCTACTCTCTCTCTTCTGACTGCGGCATTTTGGTTGTTTGAGCAGAGCATTGTGATCTGTTAGTCTATCCTTAAATAAATAACCCTCTATTCTATTCAATTCTGAACTAGTGTGAGATTTCTTTTAAGCGTCCTTCTTCACCCACACGTATACATGCTGAAAAGTTGAAAAGGGGTATGAATTTTGAGCAGGAAGTGATGTATGGGAGGATTTGGAGGGAAGAAAAGAAATGAAAAATGGTGTGATTAAATTACAACCTCAAAAATAAACAGGAAGGAAGGAAGGAAGGAAGGAAGGAAGGAAGGAAGGAAGGAAGGAAGGAAGGAAGGAAGGAAAGCTGGGAAGCTAGGCATGGCGATGCACCTCTGAAACCCTAGTGCTAGGATGAAAGGGACAGAGACAAGCAGATCCTTCCTAGAACTCACTAACCAGTGAGACTATCTGAATCTATGAGCTCCAGGTACAGTGGCAGACCATGCCCCCCCCCAAATAAAGGTGGGGAGTGATAAAGAAAAGTCACACAATGTCATCATCTGCCCCTACACTCACACATATATACATGTATATGCATGTGTACACAAGTGTATGCACACATAAAGAACCACATGTACATATCCTACAAAAAATAAAAGGAATTCGTTCTTACGTCTGCCTGCACTGCCATACTCCCCACAATAATGATAATGGACTGAATCTATGAAACTGCAAGCTGCCACCTTAATTAAATATTTTGATAAGAAAAAACAAAAAATAAAAGAAGAATTAGTTCTTGTCATATAATTATGATACCTGAAGTCATGTGTGTCGGAAGCCTAGCGTTAATCTGTGAAAACAGCTTCTCTGCCAGTATATTACTGCACAGGTGGGAGTCTCTGCAAGTCAGTAATTCATGAGGTGGGATTTCAAACTAGAACATTTAGCAATTGTTTATTCCTTATAAATCCCATTGCCTAAAGCAGAGTGATAGCTTCTTTTTCTCCTTTACAAATGACAGTTATGGTTTTATTAAACCCAGAACTTTGAACAAAGGAGAAGAAAAGCAAGCGTTCTCTTTCTCTTGCGTATTGGGTAATGATGAAAGCTGCCTTCCCACACGAGCCATGGCTTCCATAAGCATCTAACAATGCGGATGGTGTACAGTGTTCAGTAAACAGACACATCATTAACACAAAGATAAAATGTCTTTGAACCATGTTGCAATTGGTATTTGGCTGATGTGAGGCAGACAGTTCTACTTGCCATGTAAGTGGATATTTTTACAAACATGCCAGAAAGACGATTGCAGGCAGACAGAGTTACTTACAGACAATCTGTTAGTGCTAATTCACCTATACGTTCCAGAGAACGTAAATGATGCAGTAAATGTACTTTAAAATAAAATATGATAAAACGGTGGATCAGAGTATTCGGAGTTATGAACAAAGAGAAATGATGGCCCAGCTCCTAGTTCCATTTTCAGCATGAGAAATCAGAGTCACTCTATGGACATAGTTTTTGTTTGTTATTATATTTTTATATGTTGGATATATTTTATTTGCATTTATGTCTGTGTCCACTTATATGCCCGGTACATGCAGAGACCAGAGGAGAGTGTCAGATCTCCTGGAACTTGAGATACAGATAACTGTGAGCCACCAAGTACTTACTAAGAATTAAACCCAGGTCCTCTTGAGAGCAGTTTTTGACTACTGAACCATCTCTGTAGTCTCCAATACATTGTTCTCTTAACACTAACTCTTATGAATGCTCTGGTAACCATCAGTGAAAATGACCCTATCAAAAAGCTTCCTGGCAATCTGTTAGACTCTCCAACCACAAGTCACAGGCCTTCAGATTGACCTGGCTCATAGTATACACAACCTCTATGACTTCTAGGCTGTGGTTCGGCGCTCTTGTCTGGTGTTTTCTGTTCAGAGAAAGTACACATACAGCCCTGGGTGCTGGGTGTTTATGAATGCAGGAGCTATCATAGGAAGATTGGGCCCAGGGTGAGGACTCAGATCTTCTAGAGGGCTCAGTCATTACCTTTGATGTAGCCTTTACCACAAAACTATCCCTCAGATACGGTGAGAGTGAGGATTCGTTTTTTTTTCTCTTTAAAACCCAGATTGAGGGAAAAATGTTTAAATATATACTAAAACTTAAAATATCTCCTGATATTTAAAATAATACTGAGCTGGAGGCTTTTGCTTACTCAATAAGTAATTAACTCTTGAAAGGGCTATTGACAAACTAGAAACTAGCAATGTACAGCACCAACTGTCTTCCATAAGCATCTTGCCCACTTTACTTCCACACTAGAGTTTAGATGATTAGGTGATGATGAACAAGAAGTCCCTTGCAAAAACAAGACACTACACAAGAAACATCACAACTTAAATGTGCCCTGCGTTTTCCGACTCCCATCAGAGTGATACTTCATCTCAGCAAACTAGTTTCAGTGTGCTAAACTCTGCTCTGATAGTGCAAATTTGTACCTCTCTGCATCTGGGGATGCCAGGCTTTCAAGGACAGTGCTAGAGATGCCAAGGAGAAGGAGGATGCTGAGAATAACTGGATGATGAGAGGGGCTGTTTGGGGTTCTCAGGAGAGTGGGGATGTTGTGAGGGATGCTGAAGGGGAATTAGGGATTCCACGGAAAGTTGAACGGATGCTTAGAATGTGTTTTCTTCTACCTGTGTTCCAAAATGGGCATTACATAAGTATAGAGAAGAAGCAAAGGAGTCTGCGTAAGACTTTGAACAAATACAAGCCTCCAAATCCTGAGTAACTGACCACATAAATGTGAGTACTTGAATTGACAAGAGAGCAATGGGGGCTCCTGCTGCAGTTCAGTGTGGGTACTGCAGCAGTCTCATGTCCCAGGCATTTCACATCAAAGCCTTTTACAACATCAACTAATTCCCAATGTTAGGACTTTACATGTTGGAAATTTCTCTCATCAGGCCAATAGGACTATAGTTAAGAGTAGTTGAATGCTAGGTGCCCAGTTTGAATTACCAAGGTTAGAAGACCAGGCCTGTTTCTAGGGCCAAATTTTCTACGTTTTCCAGATTGCTTATTATCCCAATAGGCCAACGTGCAACTTCTCTTAAGCTTCAGGACCTTTTGTAATGGTCTAACCTTAGCAATTCTTGAGCCATTGTCTTTACCTATCATCTTCATTTCACAACCTGTCTTGTAAACCACATATTCAAACACAGTTTTCCCAACCAACTGACAAAATCTTTGAAGATTAGGATGAAAGTTATTTTTAATTTAATCCACAAACCCTCCCTGGTGTTGAGAATATTGTAAGTGCTGGGTAAGTAGCTAGTGAATGAAACAAATTTACATCCCTCAGGGCTGTGCCAGTCCATTGCTTCAAGGACATCTGTCAGTACAAGGATAATTAAGTCCACATTGGCATCGAAGGTGGTCCTTACAGGAGCAGCCAGACTTCCATGCTAGCAGAAATCAGTTATCAAAGGGGAAAAGATATATAAATAGATACTCCAAGAGGCTCAGGGGTATTAGAGAAAATGCATGGTTTTCAAGGAAAAGAATTCATCCTTGGCACACACTCAGAGACTAAGAGTTGGGCCTGGTAACAAAGAGTTAACAAGCATCAGTGCAGATCTGAGTCTGCTGACCACATACTTCTTAGTTAATAGTGTGAAAACAGGGCTGCATGGATGTTAAATCTGTTTATTTTATAAAGTTAAAGTGCCTTTTAAGATTATTGATTCTCTGGGGAGATTCTCAGCATGGAATATATTAAAAGACGATTCATTTGGTTACTCTGGACTAATTGTCCTGGTCTTAATTCTATTTCAAACTAAATGCTTCCCTTGCTTTTGTTTCAGTGTTGGAAATAGAATGCAGGGCCCTGTACATATGAGACAAAGCCTACTACATCCTCACCCCCCAAAGAAGGCAGTTCTTAACTGTATTCAGGAGCTGTAAGTTAAGATTCCTAAGATTTCAGACAACCTCTTATTCCTGGAGTAATTTGTATACTAGAGAAAGCTAAGAATTGCAAGGTCCAGAGTCTCTAAACTCAGTCATTCAATCATCAAACCGCAGAAATATTGGAGGTAAGGTATAAAAGCCAATGACCAGAGCACATCACTGTGTGGGAGAATATAGTCTAACTCCCTTTGAAATATGCTTGATCAGCTGTTGGAAGGAGGCCACTTGTTCATCCCAGCCACCTAGAACCAAAATAAGCACATAGAAACTATATTAATTAAAACACTGCTGGTCCATTAGCTAGCTCTAGCTTCTTATTGGCTAACTCTTATATTAATTAAACCCATTTCTATTAATCTGTATATTACCATGTGGCAGTGTCTTACCGGCAAAGATTCTGCATGTCTGACTCTGGTGGCTCCATGGTGTCTCTCTGAGTCTGCCCTTCTTTCTCCCAGCATTCAGTCCAATCCTCCCAGCCTACCTAAGTTCTGCCCTATCAATAGGCCAAGGCAGTTTCTTTATTCATTAATGGTAATCACAGCACAAAGGGGACTCCCACATCAATCAGCTAAGTTTATTTAAATATATATGTTACAAGTCCCATTAATTTATTTATATAAGTCCTATTAATTTATATATGTAAGTACTACTAATATTTTAATTCATATCTTACAATAAACATACGTTATGGTTATATCACTTATTAAGCATAAATTATATTTTTCAGAATATATGTTTACTAATTTTGTGCAATATTAAATGTATAATTTTACTCTATGTAAATATAATAGATGGATTACAACATATCCAGTCTATATAAATTGTTTGCATACTAAATTTTATTTTGTATGTACATACTCAATAGTTTTTGATTATCCTCCAAATTATTTTCTGGAAGGTTTTTGTTCTATGCCTTCAAACCTTCCCAAGTCTAGCTCTTCCTCTCTCCTAGACCCATTCCCAGGCTTCATTGCTAGGATTTTCTCTCTAGAGCTCATCTTCTGGTTAATCACCATCACTCACTGTCTTTCAAAGCCAGTCAGGGGTTCCACTGGTGCTGTTCATGTATGGATTCAGTCTCTGCTACCTGGTGAGCAGCCTCCCACATCTTCCCATCTGGTTCATTCTCAAAGCCTGTCATCCCCCAAAGGAAGCAAAAGTGATACCTTGAGCACATAGTAAGACTACATGTCACTGGCAGCTACCTGTGAGTCATGCTGAAATAACACAAGTTCCAGCTGAAAAGTTATGGAGCACATAAAATTATACAAATAATTGAGCTATTCAGAGTTATTGATGGAGGCATTTTGCAGATACCACCAATACCTTTCCCTACATCGCTGAGCTCCAAAGTCTTTTATTCTGCCCTTTGTTCTGTTTTTCTTTGCTTAATAAACCAGAAAAATGAATTATGATAATAAATAATTACTAGATTATTTTATAAAATTATTTATTTTTATGTTTTCTTGTTTATAGTTTAAGGTCAGATGCACAAATTTAGGATGATGTCACTGAGAAAATACTATTGTTTTTTACCCAAAAGTCTTTCTTATATAACCTTTTGAGTCGATTTATTTACCACTGTATTCCTTTGTGATGAATCCCAAATCAGTAAGAAGTATTTGCCAGAGTTATGGAAAATTGTTACATGTCAAAGTGTTTATATATTTACTGCCAAGAGAATGAGAGTGCAATGGGTAAGTTTCATTTTGTACTTTGAATATTTTACAATGTAGGCTTTCCTTTTTATAATAACAGGGTAGGAAAGACGGTGACTATGACCACCGAACTTTAATTCTCTGATGATATTTTTTTAAAGAACAATTTATTATTGTTTCAGTATTATCCATCTGCTGAAATAAGAACATTCTGACCAAAAGCATCTTAGGGGAGGGAGTTTATTTTAGCTTACAGTTCCAGAGGCATGGAGTCCATTATTGCAGTGAGGAAGGTATGGCAACAGTCAAGGGAAGCATGCAGACAGGAGCAGGAAGCTGGCTGACCATAGTTTCATCCACACTCAGGAAACAGACATCATGAACTGGGAGTTGGGCCAAGCTAAACGTTCTCATAGCTATACCTTAGTGATGTGCTTCCTCCATAAGGCTTCACCTTCTAGAGCTCACAACCATCCCAAGTAGCACAAACCACTGGGGGCCATATATCCAATCGCATGAGCAAGTGAGGACCATTTCTTTTAAACTCTCAGAATTCTCCATGTCCGGCAGTTATTCTCCTACAGAGAATGAGTAATTATAAAGAACTACACTAAGAGCCCAGGTGCAAAATAAAACTCACATCTTATTGCCCTGACCTTCTGTGGCTATGTCTATCACATCCATAACATGCAAACTACAGCATCCTCAGCTGAAGAATCATGAAAGCAAATAATTGAATTAAAGGCTTACTCCCTCAAGCAAGATCCACACACCTGAGTAGTGTGTCTCACTACTTCCAAAGCACATTCTTTTCCACATCTTGGAATTGTGGAATTTTTAGAGGAGTCATGAAAAGAAACAGAGACTTTTGTAAGAACAAGGTAAATAATATGAAGCCAAATGATTTTCATTCAGGTCAACTTTATGTATTCATGCTAAAGTTCTTAGAGATGTACATTAGCATCAGGACAGCAGTTAAGAGTAAAAGTCCTCAGCCATGGAACATGGGTTTTCACGACATGAGATAAGTGGCAGTTTAGGCTGAACTGGATTAGGCATAAGGGGTGACAGAAGCATATGCTTGCAATCACTCATGATTAGTGTTTTGGGGTTTTTTTTCTTGCTTAGGCAATATGTGTTGTTTACCATAGACCCCTCTGATACCGGAGATTAGGGAAAATTCTAAGGATGTCATGCTGTGAAGGCAACCTTAGGAGAGGCACCACTTGTGACAGCAACACTTACCTTTTTGTGTAACAAAGACTATGGGGAACGTACACAAGCACTTCTGGCAAAAGCTTGGAAGGAGTCAGAGCATCATTGTGAGAGAAGCAACCTTACCTATGGATACTAGTGTTTTCTAAGCCTGCACCAAACTTGGTTGACTGGCTGACTTGACAAATATGAGGGTCACTCAGCTCTACAACATAGCGATGCTACCTCACTCATACGTCTCGAATCTGAGAAGCAGAGCTTGTGTGTGAGTCAACAGCATAGAATAGCTGCATCAAGGTTTCTAAGGTGTCAGTCCTGATTTATATGAGCTACTGCCCACCCAGGGACAGCTTAAGGCATCTAATATTTGCAAAAGGCATTCTCGTGCTCAAGTTAAATGCTCCTCCTTCTAGACTCCTTAGATCACCAGGAAGCAGTGTACTTGGACCAAATTATCTGAGTTCTCCACTGAACATTCTTCCTGACTGATGGTTTGAGGTTTTGCCCTGAGCCTTTGCAGGAAGTCAATATGAAACATTTCATGGTGTCTGTTGCTTTGCAGAGCTGGTGCAGGCAATGCCTGCAAATATAAGTTCTACAGAAACTCACCTCATTTGACTTAATTCCACAAAAGGTCTGTTTCTGCTCCTATATGTGTATCTTCTTTGGTCTGAATGGATATTAGGTAACTAATGAGGCTTCTTTTCTGCCTGGGGTTTCAGGAAACTTGAAGCTAGATTCTTGCAATTATTATACATACTTTAGAGATTAACTCACCTCAGGTAATGTTCTTGATGCTTTTCTTAGGCAGTTTCCTCTCTTCCAGTCACCATGTACCCAACTTATGGGTCACACTTGGAAGCAACTTTCTTTTATTTATTTTTTTTTTTTTCTTTTTGAGACAGGATCTCCCAGTAGCTATGAAGCCACTCCTGGAACTCATTTTGTAGACTCGGCCAGCATTGAACTCGCGGAGATCAGCCTGCCTCTGCCTCTCAAGTGCTGAGATTAAAGGTGTGTGCCATCACCCTCCCAGTTTGGAAGCCACATTAGAAGCTTGTTGGGGAATATATGCTTACACTGTAAATATGTGTGTTTGCCTTAAACACTTTCTTGGCTTAATAAAGAACTAAGTGATCAATAGCAAGGCAGAAGAGACTAGGAGGGGCTTCCATGGAGAGAAAGGACTCCGGGAAGAAGAGAGGCCGAGAGGCCAGGAAGACAAGGAATACTCAGATATATGGTATAGAGGAGGGGTAAATGGGCCACATGGCAGAACATAGAATAATAAAAACAGTTTAATATAAGTTATAAGACTTAGTTGGTAAAAACATAACGCCAACCTTTCATAATTAATAGTAAGTCTCTGAATCATTATCTGTGGTGTGGCAGAGGGGCAAGAAAGTCCAATTACAAAAGCTTTTTCAAATTCCATAACAAAATGGAACTAAATTTATTGAATATTTCATTAATGTGAACTAATTACTTTATAAAACTTTAGAATTTCTTTTGTTTTCTTCTGTTTCTAAGACAGAGCCTCACTGTGGGTCCCTGCTTGACCTGGAACGTACTATGTAGGTAAGGCTGGCTTTGAGCTCACAGAGATCAGCCAGTCTCTACCACTGAGTGCTGGATTAGCGTACACGACTACACTCAGCAAAACCTTCCATGTTTCTTGTTAACTAATGTCCTGGGTGAAAGATAAAGTTCAAGCGCTTCAAAAACACTTGTATTATTTCAGAGCTTGTATAGTTAGAGTTGATATTTGAAACCCCTATATCTGTATTTGTCTAAAGTACACAGTCCTTTTAAGTTGGCCAGCTTCTCCTAAATATTTAATTAATAATTATAATAAGAGTACTGCTTTGTTATAATTAAATTTATTATTCAGGTAATTAGATGTCTATCCTTTTTGCACTTTCTGAACTTGCAGTATTATCATGAGGCTAAATAACATAAAAAATGAAGCACTTTGAAAGAATTCTTCAATGATATATAAACATGAGAGATTGATTTTATCTGAAATAAACATTAATAGGCAACTTTTTAAATTTGTTAGTTTCTTATAGTGGTCAATGTGAATTATTGCTTTTAAGTCAAGAACCATATGTAAGCCTAAGCTTCTAAATCTTGACAGATCCACTATTTCACTATTTATTCTATTATTGTTCACCAATAGTTTTAACCACCAGGAAAGTCCAAGGGTTTTAGCAATAGTCTCTAAGACATAAAATACCATGTGGAAATTCATCAAGTGTATTATAAAGTAATTCTCAGCTCATAAAGTTCACATTCTGACAAGGGAATTGCAGTATGCCTAGAGTTCCTATCTCAGGTCCACCTGAAGCTATCCATCTGAAACCCCCCCGAGAGCCTCGGATCCACAGGCAGAGATGTTCTATTTGAGAGTTTGTCAAAAGCAGTGGCTAGGGAGACTGACTTCTCTTGTCTGTGCCCAGAGAATCAGTCTCACACCTTATGAAGTGATCAACCATTTCTAAATGCAAACCAGAATAGACTCCTCAATTCACGTCAACCCAAATCCTCAGCCAATATTTAACTGCAACCTCAGCATTTCAATCCTGTTTGATTCCCTCTTCTCATGTCTGCTCTTTCCCTCTCCATAAAAGAATTTCTGATGCTGCCACTCTTGATTCTAATTTTATACAGATATGTGTGTGAAACATATATAATACATATTGTATGTATATAATATGTAGAGAATATATATTCAACTTTGTGTTTTCTCTGTTTCCTTTAGCTTACAAGTAAGAAAACATTTTAAAGCCCACTGTATCATAGGATACAAGCATTCTCCCTCAGGTTTCAATAGCAGCTGCATCTAGCATGTCATTTTGCTGAAAGATTTCTGTGGGGCTTCCTGTTTTAAAGCATTACACGGTGCTGCGGTCGACTTCCTGAGTGGCTGAAGCAGGCTGCGTAACTGTGCAACGCTTTAAAGCAACCGAGTACTGCTGTAGGACTTTCAGCAAGCTGCAGCCTACAGGTTTTCTCTCTCTTGTTTTTAATTTAATGGTTTGTGGTAACACCTTCATCTTCCTCTCCCCATCATCACGGAGGACTAAACTGATGATCTACCTTTTATATGTTCTCGAGGATATTGAATAAATGATGATTTGGGAAATACCATTTGCGCCTCAGGAACCTGTAAATTGTACACCCCAATGAGAGAACTGAATATTAGAACCAGTGTGGCCAACTCCTGCAGGCTGTCCCTGGTCCCTCCCTGGCTTACAGACAGCGCAGAATGAAAGCAGAGTGGAGACATCAAATCCTCTCGTTTTTAAACGAGGAACTTTGGTCCAGAAGACCAGTCATAGTAAGTCGTTTAAGAGGTCCAATGGCTCCCCAATAAAGTCACTGCAAACACAGAAAACATGGCAGGGAAGGAGGAGCAAGAACAGGAGGGGCGCGAGCATGCTTGTGGGATGCTCTGGAAGCGCGGCCTGGGGAGAGATTAGGAAAGCAACATACAAAGAAAGGAAAGCATGATAGCGAAGGACCGGAACCATGTGAGGATGAAACACCAATCACCTCCTGATCTGGCCTGCTGGTTTCCAGATGTGTGAAACTCCTGTAAAGACAGGCTGTGTGTACATGCCTGATGGTGTAGCGTTGGGATAGACACAGACAGTAAGATACACAGCCTGGCTTTGTTCTAATAAACTTTATAAAAATACAAACTGGGTTAAATTTGGCCCAGAGGTTCACTGAGTCTTTCTGTGAGGTGCGACCCTTAGGATTCTACAGGAGCAGGTTGGATCTTTTCTTCTCTGCTTTAGTCATAAGCTACACAGCCAAGATGGGCAGCGACATAAACTACTAGTAGCTCCGTCAGTTGGAGCTGTGGTTTCTCAGTGCCCTCTGTGACTCAGCATCCAACAGAAGGCTTGCTGAGGTAGATCTCAGTGGTCCCACTCCGAAGCGTTACTGGTTCTGGAATGAGCCTGTGAGTTTTCACTTTTAGCAGGCTTCATAGCGATATATCACTCCTTTACCCACAACTACTGCTTGAGACCACTGAGCCCAGACAGTTCTTCAGGGGAGGAAGCAGCTGTGAGCCCTTCCTGGATGACATTCTTATGGGCTAGGAACGAATGGCACCATCCTGAGAAGGGCATCACAGCAGGACATTGGCAGCATCTGGAATTCTGGTATGAAAAGATGTAAGGATGGCAATGGGGAGGCGGAAGCAATGGCATCAGAAGTTCATGGCCATCCATCCATATAAATCAAGTTCTCCAAGCTAGTCTAGGATACACAAGACCCTCTGTGTTTCAAGAAAATAAGACACTATATTTGTATATGTTTGGTTGATGGTGCACTTATAATCTAATCACTGAGATTCCAAAATCTGATGTTCTAAACCAGCCTTGGCTGTATATGAATTCTTGAGACCTTCTTGGGCTACAAGAGACTCTGAAAAACAAAACAAAACAGAAAAACAAAACAAACAAATGAACAAAAGAGCAACATCAAACTCATCAACAATGGAAATACTTGTGGAAAGACACTGATTTGAAAACCTCAGCTCTAGATAAGAAAATATACTATTCATCTCCCGCTCTGTTTGATGAGGGCACTAATCCTTGAATGACTTCTCGCCTAACTAACCAGCTCTCAGCCAGCTGCTTCTTAGCAAGCAGGTGCCGCCCTCTGTGTATCTACGCTTATGTGTCAGTTTTCCACATGGGTTTATTGATACCTTCATTGGTATTCATTAACATACCCATCCTCGTTAGGTCCTAATCTCCTTGGTAACATAGGCCATAGTTATTTCTCCCTAATTTTGCAAATAACACTCTCAAGGGAAAAGAATTCTGCACAATTTTAGGCTGCTTAGAATCAATATTTTACTGGGGAACATGAGGCACGTAGCATATAGAAGCAAGGTTTACTTTATTTAATCCTTCAATGACTTCTTTCTTACTCTTTTATTTTATTTCTGTTATCACAAAGTATGTAACCAGACAATTCCACATCTCTCAGTATATCTGTCCCTTTACATATCACAGCCTGGTACTGATGTCTTCTTGTGAACCATCTACTTCGGGCTCATAGATTCACTACAAGCAGATGACAGGCCCAAAATCATAACCCATGCCTTGTAAGTCAGTGTTCTGAATGCCTATGAATGTTTGAGGTAAGGTATAATATGCCCTGCCCACTAATGTCTAAATATTAGTATCTTTAAGAACAAAACAGAAGAATGTAACTTGTGGTTGTGGCATGTTAACTAACCAGGGCAATCTCCAGAATAAAATAAGTCTATCTAAGGAATAATAATTATGGAGTTACTTCAGCTTCAGTGTTCAGACATTAGCTAATGATGAGAAGTAGAGCAGCCAGAATGTTAAAATGGAAATAGATATTGACATTTAAAGGTCTGACTAGATTTAGGGTGCGTGAAATGACTCAGCTGGTAAAGAACACTTGCTGCACAAGCATGACAAACCTGAGCTGAATCCCCAGATTCCACAGAAGAAGAAGGGAGCTGAGCACCCCCAAAATTTTCCTCTGACTCTGCATGTTCATGCTCACTCACACATTCAGCACACATGATAAAAATATCATTTTATTTTAGAAAAATTAGATTTTTTAAATAAGTCATTAATTTTAAAAAGAATCATATTTTATGGCTGAGTATGTCAGTTGAGAGCTAAAATTTATGGCAACAATACTTTTAAAGAAGTAAAAGGGAAGAAATAGAAATATCCTATTACAATTTCTAATACCGGTTTGAAGTGGTAGGTATAGTCTGGTGTAGTTGGTTCTGCGGAGAGAGAAAGCATCTGTTTCCCCAGGAATGGTCTGGTCTGCTAATTAGTTTATCCAGTACAAGTGATCATCCCAGAAACCATATACATTTGAACAAAACTGGATGAACTCAGCAGGTTGTGTGTAATATAAACATAATACATATACATACCTACACTACCTACCTACACAC
>NC_022012.1:11098345-11150865 GCF_000317375.1 Microtus ochrogaster | reverse complement strand
ATTTGAGAGGAAGCAAGGGGGACATTGGAGGGGTTGGAGAGGGGAGAGAGTTAGGGAAAATAATGTTATATCTTAGATAAAACAAAAATTTTAAATATACATACCTTAGAACCATCACACAGAATTTTAAAATACTTAGTAAAAAGACAAGCAGAAATGAAAAAATCTAAAACATATTCAGAAAAATACAAAAGGAAACAAAAAGGCAATAAAAAAAACAAGGAATAAATCAGAAAAATCTAAACTGCGAAAAGTGTATTTGAAGATACCCATACTGATAGTGACATCCAAATAAGTTGTCTAAGCATTGTAGTTTTAAAATGACAAACACTATATGCTAGCTTCATTTTATGAAGCAGCTCAAGGGAGGTGGCAGGAGGAACATGAAGAACTGGCCACCACCTGACAATGGAAGGCTTTCTTCAGCACCTGCTAGCCACCATTTCCTATGGTGTTTCAAGTGGAGAAAGCTGACATTGACAGTGGGGCGCCTGCCTGGAGTAGGAGCCTCCACCCCACGCTATCCATAAAGTAGCTATCTCATTGTCAGACTGGGGCAGACACAATGCGACATAAACACTTGATATAAACATAGCAATAAACTGATAGGTTTGGTCCAAGCCTAACAAAGTCCTGGTTGAAATAAAAAAAAAATGAAACACTCTTACCTCCAGTACGTAAAGCTGAGTTTAGGGACTGGGAAAGAACAGCCAAGACTTCCTGACTTTCACTGATTAAGCTCAGGAAAGCCTTGGGCAGCCACAAGCATCAGAAGTTGGGTGGATTCTCACTGGCTACATAGAATGAGAATTCATTTCTGTTATGGTCTGTTTTTTGCTGTGGCTCTGAACTTTCCTGGTGTAGCTGCCTCTCACTTGACCTTCAACGTCCCCCCAGTTAGTGTCATTGTGACATGATTGGAAGGCCAGAAACAAGCAGCTCCCTGGATACCTGTTCTCACTGAGTGGCCTCACATGTCTAAAGGCTTTGACTCCTCAACCCAGTACCAGCCTGCTCTGTAGCTCGGATGCTCGGTAGCTCGGATGCGCTGTAGCTCGGATGCTCTGTAGCTCGGATGCTCTGTAGCTCGGATGCTCTGGGTCGGCCTCTGTATGCCGCACCATCACCACATTACAGATTTCCGAATTCTGTACACCAAGCCATGACTACATGACTACCCTTTAAGAAACAGTCATGCACACCTTCCAGAAGTTCATAATCTCTTGAAATTAACCATAACACTTTTGTTAACTAGTTAATATAGATCTATCTTCTCCAAGTGTCTTCTATGCACCAGTGGCCCTGCTAGAGTTGCAAAAAATAATTTAAGTACTTGCTTCTCTATGAAACTTTTGTTGGTCTTTTACAGTCAGTCTATGGACATAAAGTTACATGTAAGTAATGGGAATAAATGCTGGTGTTCTCCTGCATGGTGAGGTGAGCATGGCCAAAATAACATGCTACATACTTCAAAGTATCGGGAAAAGTGCTCAAACTATCTTGCCAGAAAGAAATGATAAGTGCATGAGGCCATGACTACTAAATTAAAACATATTATTGAACTCCACGCACCTTTTCAGTTACCACGGTTCCACAAATGACAAAACAGAGACAAGCATTTCATCAGAAAATTCCAGCCAGTCCTTTGCTTTCCTTACAGGACTGTTAACCACTAAACTATCCTAAGCCATTCTTAATTACTTGTAGATATTGGCACCTCTAAATATTAGTTACTGTTAGTGAGTTACAGTTGTTTTTTGTTTTTTTGCTATAAAATTTCTATTGTTTTCCTTTCACAAACTTTGGGAAATAACTTCAATTTGCAGTGAATATGTCCCTGCTCCCTCTTGTCTGTTGGTCTCAGATAAGTATTAACCATAGTCTTGGCTTGGTCCTAAAAGTTTTCAACTCTCCTCTTCTTTCCAAATTTTCAGGAACACTTTTCTGGAGTCGAGTTCTTATATGTATGGAGATGCAGCATGTTCTTATATGTATGGAGATGTGGTATGTTCTTATATGTATGGAGATGTGGTATGTTCTTACATATATGGAGATGTGCTATGTTCTTATATAATGGAGATCTGGTATGTTCTCATATGTATGGAGATGTGATTTGTTCTCATATATATGGAGATGTGGTATGTTTTTATATGATGGAGATGTGGTATGTTCTTATATGTATGGAGATGTGGTATGTTCTTACATATATGGAGATGTGCTATGTTCTTATATAATGGAGATGTGGTATGTTCTCATATGTATGGAGATGTGGTATGTTCTTATAGTTATGGAGATGTGGTATGTTTTTATATGATGGAGATGTGGTGTGTTCTTATATGTATGGAGATGTGGTATGTTTTTATATGATGGAGATGTGGTAGGAAGCTGTAAATTTTAGTCTCCTCTCTGATGATCTTCAAGAGCCTGAGTTCTACAGGGAGAATCATGTGGAAACAGGACTCTTGTACAAACCATCTCAGGGACAGCAGTGCCGTGTGTTTTAGTGGAACAACCAGCCTGCAGAGACTCTGCAGAGAGGGACCCAGGAGTTTACATATTGAAGTTCCCTTGCTGCCTTCTACGGCCTGCCACTGGCCACTGCCTCCTATGACCAGAGTACAGGGTAAGATATCACTTGCTCACGTCAGAAAGCAGCGAACTGTGAAGACTGAAGCACAGAAACATTCAGGATCAATGCCTATAATATATAAAGAATAAAAAAAAAAACATAAAATGTCCTGAGCAAGAAATGAGCTGATAATGAGCGGACAATCCCTCAAAATAAAGTACAGATGGCCAAAAACACATGAAAAAGTAACGCTGAATATTCTAAACACTCAGACAAATGCGAATTAAAATTCCATCTCAGTTCATGCCAGATAGAACAGTAATTTTTACTCAAACAGTTAAAAAGACAAATGCTCATGAAGATACGATGGGAATGGGAACTTTTATATCCCTCTGGTAGGAGTCAGAATCTTCCTAGTCACTGGAGAGACCGTGTGGAGGTTCCTTCAGAGCCCCTAAAGGGTTGACCCAAACAAATCTACCCCTAACCTCCACTACCCCAACTTTATGGGGTTTCAGAGTAAACCTCTTCTCTTAGTTAGGGTTTTATAGAAATAAAAGAAGAGAACCAAGATAATGGTGACTCTTAGAAGCTAACTAGGGCTGGCTTAGAGATAAGGGTTGGTCCATTATCATTACGGAAAGGAGCATGGCTGTGGAGAAGGAGCTAAGAGTTCTTAATCTTGATCTGCAGACAGCAGGAGGAGAATGCCACACTGGGCATAACTTGAGCATCTGATACTTCAAATCCAGCTCCCAGTGACACACTTCCTCTAACAAGGCCATACATACTCCAGAAGGTCACATCTCTTAGTAGTTTACTCCCTGTGGGTCTATGGGGGGCATTTTTATTCAAACCACTACACCCGTCCCCACTGTTATAGAGGTACATCTAACCAGTCACAGTTTCCTAACTCCAGGTTTGCTACCTTTGACCTTGCCTCTGCTTACTGGGACCATCTGCTCTGGCTGTGGTCCTTCACACTCCTCCAAATACCTCTACCTGTTGCCTCCAAGTCCTTCAGCAGGCTGATGTACATTCAAAAATGACAAAACTGGAGTTTGGATCCTCGTCTGCAAATACAGCACAGATGGCCTGATTCCTTGGTGCATCATGTGACAGTGAGCACACCTGAACTGGGGCCTCCACCGAAATCAAGGCAGCAATGCTTCTCTCCACACATCTGGTGACGTTTAGGGAAGATACAGTAAATGCACAGTCTGGCAGTGGTTTTCAGGGGATAAATTTCCACTCCAGTATAAGATAATCAGACACCAGCCTATAAAGTAAGGAAGACAAAAGCCCAGTGAGACACAGGAAGGAAGATTTCAACCCGTCCTACCTGGAGATGCTTATTACCAATCACAGAATGCGAACACACATTTAGTAAATAAAAATCACATAGTAGTCACCAGCTATGAAATATCCTCTGCAAAGGAGTACGGAGCAGTCTACAGACAGAATGCCTTTCAATATACAAGCACTCTTGTGAATTAGGTCCTACTGTCAAGAATGTAATTGAGGCTGTCCTACCCTTTCAATGCCTTGATGCTATACAGCCAAATGCAGTAGCTGAATTCACACGTTCCTACATGTCACCAGTGATGCTCTCCTTAAAGAGAATCTTAGGATGCTGCCACATAGGCTGGATTTGTGGCCGTGAAAAGGCAGGGAACACAGCTCAGGAAAACAGCACCGACTAAAACAACTGCACTACCTTTGTTCACACCTGTGATGTCGTATCAGAAAAGAGCTCAACAAAGAAGCTAAAGGTGTCCTTGAGCCTCATTCATATGCTTCATAATTCAAGATTTTGTGAGATCAAACTTCAATATGCGGTAAGTCGCTTATAACCAGGTTTTCCCCTGTGATGCTGCTTAGCTGCTACGCTTCCATTCTAGTGTAAAGAAAAGCCCATCTTAATAAGCTGGGAGACATCCACATCCACGAAACTCACCGAATTCCAATCATCTTAGGACGCTACCTAGGCTGCCGTGCAGAGTTTCATAACCTCTTGTATTTGCCATGATCCTTTTTTGGGAAAAGCTCTGAGCTTCCTCTGTTCCTTCCACAGAATGATTTCCTAAGCTCTTCTGCTTCTTGCCTCTCTTGTTATCCGGCATGCACTTTGACCATTCTCTAGGTCTTTAATTTATTTTTATGCCAGTCACCAGAAAAGGAAATAAACAACAACAAAAAAAAACTGCTTTATTTTACGCTTGAAAGTGGTCATAAGGTTTGCTCACCTTCTTGTCCTGCCATCTGGGAAGGTGGAGCTTGCTTTGTTTTTTATGAGGTGGAGTCTTGCTGTGTGTCCCAGGATAGCCTAGAATCCTTTTTTCTTCAGCCACCAGGGATTGAACAAGGGCCTCATGCAAGCTAGTCAAGTGTTGTAACACTGAGTTATAATCCCCAGGCTGGCTTAGAACTCGTGATCCTCCTGACTCGGTCTCCCAAGAGTTGATGTCATGGATATGAGATATTGGATCCCACCTTCATTAGGATAAAAAAAATAAATGAAACATCCTATTTTGTCTCCTGTGGGTAGTAACCAGTTTTTTCGGCTTGTCCCTGTTTAGAAAGCACATGACTAAAACTGCCCATGGATTGGATCACCTCTCCATCCTGACATTCCTAGCAGCAACAGCTGTCTCTATCGCCTGTATCACCACAGATCAGCATCAACCCTGCTTCCTAAGCATTCCTCTGCTGTTCTCTGTGTTCTCTTGCCCTCTCAGCCCACCCTCCAACTAACAGCCATGAGAGGCTTCCAAAAACGTAAGCTGGAGCTGGAGATATGGCTACTCAAGTGGCAAAGGCACATGCGCTAAACCTGGTGGCTGATTCCCACCACTGGGACCCACATGGGGGAAGAAGAGAAGCAACTCCCAAAAGCTGTCTTCTGACCTCCACACATGAAGCATGGCTCACACCACCTACATGCACACACACACACACACACACACACACACACACACACACACACTAATAAAAGTGTAATTTAAAATGTTAAATCACCTTCCATTGCATCTCTACTAAAACCTTCAAGAACCACTAAGTCTAAATCTAGTCATCTTAAAATGAGCTGCCCAACCCTGTGTGAGCTTGCCTCTGGTGACATCAGACTGGAAGCTCCCACCCCAGCTTTCATCCCAACCTGTATACAGTTGTGAATAGGAGACTCCCTAAATGACGGTGAGTTCTGCGAAGGGGCCAGCAGAGTTCCATCGCTGGTCCACAGCAAACATGCCCTGCAAGTTCTCCACATCCTAATGCTAAATGAATGCATGAGCTTTGGTAAAGATTACTGCGGTGAGTAGGAAATGTGCTGGCTCACATGCAGCCAATAAAACGGAAATTACAAACATAATAGGCAAATGTTTATAATACGCATGTGAGAAGAGTAAAATAGGAATGTTATGCTGGATGTAGTGAGTGCATTTATAGTGTGATTAGCCTCACACTTACAATCTGATTGAACCCATTAGGACAGCGGATGCAAGCTTTCTAAAACCACCCTGCATGGAAAAAAAGAAGGCAGGCTATATAATGCTTAGAAGTGAGGTCTGTCTCCCAGTGTAGGAACCAAGGTTTGTCTTAGGAACAAATGACCTCTGTCGGGAAGAGAGGTTCTGCTGGCCCTTTGGTTATTCTGGGTGGAACAAAACCCCTTCTCTGAGGTGGGAAGATGTAACATCTTAATTGTGCTGAAAAGAGTTACTTTGTCTTCATGCAGTAGGAATGACAGCTTTGACTACTTCCCTTTTGGAAAACCTGAGTTTGCATCCTCTTCTACTTTGTGGGCAGCAGGACCAGCAGTACCTCACAAAGGATTTGCCCCAACTGTGATGGATCATGTCTGCAATCCCAGAACTCAGGAGGCTGAGACAGGAGGGTTGCTGTGAGTTAGAGGCCAGCTTACGTGGATAGTTCATTCCCAGATTCAGTGTAACGGCACATCTCAAACACTACACCAATACTAACAGTGGCAAGAAATCAGAGGCTTTAAAGTTGAACTCTGTGGAGAAGGAGGAGGAGCTAGGAATAACAGCCTACAATGCTTCTTAAGACCCAATTTTTAATTTTTCTTAAGTTTTAATTTAAATTAATTTAACTCTTAGATGTAGACATATTTACAAATTCAAATGTATAATCTTAGATTTAAATGAATTTATTAGAAATAAAGAAATGAATACTCAAAGTTCATCAATTCAATAATTTTTGCTTTCACCCGTACTCTGGAGTTACTTCCACCTCTCACGCCTGACTGGCAGAGATCACACATTGCTGCACGGCTTTGACCAGAGCTCTGCTTGGTGATGGGCTTTGCATAGCTTTGAAGTTGACAATTGTGTTCACATTTACACTCTTCAAACTGAAGACTACTACAAAATGGGGCTCTATTTGTTTTCCAGAAACTTCACATTTATAGAAAATGTTATGAAAGACAACCTTCAGGACACCGCATGGCTGTTAGGCTCATGACTTCAGAGCAGCTATGGTTATCTACCAAATATCTGCACAAAACTGAGACCTGTCAATAATCCATCTCTGATGGATAAGGGATTGTGAGGCCCCATCCTTAGCTTGAGGGGTTATTGGCAGTTAATGGTAGCCAGGGGGAGGAGGAGAGTCATTCTCTTCAGCATTGTAGACACTGATAAGTTGGCGTTGCTCCACAACATAATGACCCATAAACACACACACACACACACACACACACACAAACACACAAAAGCATGCATGTGCATCCACATACAGATTCAGGAAAGCAAACTCAAACTCAGCAGATCACAAAAGAAAAGACATGAAAGTGAGAAGTGGACTTGTTGGGGCTCAACGGGAGGATGAGATAGACAAGAGCAGATAAGGGAGGTGAAAATAACCAAAATAAAAAGGAAATGAAGAAGTGTGTTAATAATGTAAATGATTATATTTGATTGTGTGTCTATTGCATCATATCACAGAGTACTGAAGAAATAAATCATTACTCAATCCAGCCAAGAAGTTCCTCTTATCATAGTCAAATAAGTGAGGTTCTGACATACGTTTTCATTGTTTAAATTTTGTTATAGCCTTGATTGCAAGCCAAATATCAACCCCCATATGCGCCTGAGTTCTACTTGTTTGTTAATTACAGCCATATGTTGTCTATGAGCTCTGAAATTCAGCAAAATCAATGAAAACATTCTGTGAAAATCAATGACTACATAGACTTTACTATGAAAAATATTGCATATTTTATCATTATTGTAAATTTTTCTGTGTAACCTTCATATGAATAAAATGAATAATATAGGTCCTTTTATTTTCTTGGAGAGTTGAGTGTTGAATTACAGCCCACTGAATCTGAGATACTTCTACAGCTGAACTTGAAACAGAAAGGCCATGCCTTTCTTGGAATGCTCACAGACACACACACACACCATAAAAAGGGGGGGGGGAAACCAAGCCATAGCAAGTGCATGGGATTTGGAGTCTAGCTACTGGTGCTTGTGTTTAAAATGAAAGTAGGGCCAGAGATGCCTCAGCAGTTAAGAGCACTGACTTCTGGAGAGAGCACAGATTTGTTTGCAGCACTCAAATGGTAGCTCACAACACTATGTGTCACCCCAGTTTCAGGGGACTCAACACACTGTTCTGGCTTCCATGAGCACCAGACAAACACCTGCTACACAAACACACATGCAGGCAAAACACTCACAGGTCAACAGCAGTATCGTAGTCAGTGTTGTGCTAATAAGGATGATGGATGAACCACAAGCCTCTAACGTTGTATAAATTGGGTGAAGCTGTGTTTGCATGAACTGGTTGGTGGCCAGTAGACACCTTCTCTTAAATCTCGTGTTGTAAAGTGACAGCAATCTACCTTCAGACAACACTTCATTAGCCCCCCTCAATGCCATTTCTATCGCTAATGTGGAAAAGAAGGAAATATGTCCTAATGAGGACATAATTTCAGGAAGTGGTTTATTTCCTAACCTGGTGGCTATAAACTAAATATTCTAAGACAGATGCACAAGTGACCTCACTACAAAGCCCAAAGAACAACTGCCATGTTAAGAAATGCCACAGATGGCAAGGGGTCCTAAGTGTGACTGCCCTTCTCGGGAAGGTCTTTCTATAGTGACAACACAGGACCCTCACAGAAAATTTTAATGAACAGTAAATCCAAGATAATAGTTAAAGATAATTGCCCTGTAAGATAAACGTAGTGTCAAATTGACATTACTGTGGGTAAAAGGGGGGTTCAATTCACTAAGGAAATGTTATTTATTTTAATAAGTGACTTCCTACTCTCTCATTATTTTTGCTACTCGTAATTGGTGTCAACATGAGATCAATACTATATCCCTACCTCATTTGTTCCTGTGAGGATTGAATAATATATATCCTGTGAAAACAGGAAAGGACGCACACTGTGGATGCTTACCGTTAATCCCCGCTACTGTTCCCATCGTTCTATGTGTGAATGGGTCCTAACTGTGGTCCCCAGGGGTGTTGTGGCCATGCTGCCACTGTTAGGAAAAGGTGTGCCCTAATCCATTTCCCTGATGTTCATCTGCAACTTTATCAAGACTTCTCAGGGACTCTCTGTCCATGTCAACAGAAAGTAGAACTTGATCTTAAGTCAAAAAGAAAACCAGGTAACAGATCTCTTAGGATTTCTTGGTCTCCTCTCTTAAAAAAGCTTTTTGGTTTACAATTACTTTTCAGAGCCTTGAGTCATGGTCACATAATAAATGCTATTTCTAGTAACTTGCTTTTTTTGTTGTTGTTATTTCTTTAGTTGTTTTAAAATCTTATGTGTGCAATGCTGCTTCTAGTCAATATAGTTTGGGACTGATAATTAATTATTTTTAAGTGATCAACTTAAAATTAAGAGTGAGAATTAAAAAGCCAATTAATGAAAATTAAAGCAGAAATAGTCCAAACTCCCATCGTTACTGTTTCTAAGACTGTGTCATTCTTCATCCCTCCTCTGGCATCTTCCTTCAATGACACCAGAGCTTGGGCTCCTGTGCTTATTAACTCCCCCTACCTGCCCTGCCTTCTATAGAAGTGAGCAGGTGACATAGGCTGCTCAAAGAATCAGCAATGCAACACCAGCGAGGGTCCAAAGGGAGACAGACTCCAACATGGATCATCAATGCTCTTTGGAAAATGATAAGAATGTCAAGAAGCAGGGAAGCCAACAGTGAGGAGCGCACAGTAGATTTATTCTGTCTGCTCTCTGTATAGGTGCTGTGTTTCAGACATGTTGGCTTCCACTGATTTGTTCATTTTGGTTTTGTTCTTTTCTTTTTGGGCTGTGCTGCTATACCTAGTATATATGGTGCTGGGCTTAGGCACAGTACTTTATGTGTGTTAGTAAACACCCTATCAACTGTGCTACAGTCCCTGGCCCTAAATACATCATCTCACTGGATAATTGCAGCCCTCACTCGAGGCAGATGTCATATTGCCTTTTGTAGATGAGATTTGAGACTCAGAGAAGTACAGTACCTTTGGCTAAACCCGATTATGAGAAAATCTCAGGGCAGGGATGAATAGGGCTCTTCCTATCACTCCACAGCTGATAATTTATCTCAATGGCATGATTACAGTCCAGGGCCTGGAGCAGAGTTCTTTATTGTGATAAAGAGTGTGAGTGTTCCTGTGGTGAGAAAAATACAGCGTAAGTGGCTACTAAAAAACAGAAATTGATTTCTCATGGTTTTAGAGGTGGAGAAACCCAGGATCAAGGTGAAGGTGCCTAGAGATTTGGTGTTTGTTGAAGTCCAGTTCCTAGCACTTTTGCTACGTAGAAGAGGCACATGGACACCTTGAAATGCACCCACCCGATGGCCATGACAAGAGAAGTCAGAGAGACATGTGCTTGGATGCTGCATGAAAGGATGGGAGACAAACCCTGATTGCTTGATTTGATGCTTATCTTCCATGTCAAGATGACAGGGCTTATATAACCATGAAAATACATCTATGCATGCTTCCAGAAGCAAAGACGCACCACTAATAATAGCAACACTATTCTAATTTTTATAAAGAAGAAGAGGAGGCCGAAGAGAAAGAGAAGGAAGAGGAGGAGAAGGAGATGAAAGAAGGAGAAGAGAAGTAGCAGATATTTAGTCCAATTAACCAAACAAGTAACAAAACTGAAGGTCATACCTCAGTCTCTCTGACTCCAAAGTCTTTGAACTTTTTTATTTCTTTTTTTAACCTATATACAGTTGCTTCTCAAAGAAATCCCAGGATCAGAAGGCCTGAACTTAGAATCTCTCTGCACACTGTGCATTTGACTGCCATTGCCTACACTGTATAAAAATATTTTTTTCCTGTATGGAAAGAGCTCATTCATACTACCTTGCCTTTCTGCATTCATTTCTGATTTCCTGAAGGGAGTGTTACTGAAGAGCTTCCATGTATCCCCAAATTTATCCTGTTCAGTACCTGCTTCTTGTAAGGGCTCTGTGTCTATTTGACATCAATCTCCAAGATAAAAACATTGCTTGACTACATAGGACAACACATGTATTTAATTATTTATTTATTATATTATAGCACTACTTAGCTTATATATAATGTATATTATAAAACATAATGAAAAATTCTAGAGTTTAATAAGAATATGTTGGAAATATTGAAGTTAATATTACAATCATTGTAGTAAGTCCAGGCTGCCATTACTGGCAATAGTCAAGGATACAATTTACACTTACATAAAGGCCTGACATTAAGGGAATGGTAAACTATCGTATTATCAGCAAATAGAGAGAGTTTGACTTCTTTTTCGATTTGTATCCCCTTTATCTTCTTTTATCAAACTAAAATCAATCAAGAGACAAAAAAGGGCATTTCATATTACTCACAGGAAAAATCCATCAAGAAGAAATCTCAACACTGACCATCTATGCCTCAAATAAAAGGGCACCCTCATATGTAAAAGAAACACTTCTAAAGCTTAAGTCACACATTAAACCCCACACACTAATAGTGGGAAACGTCAACACTCCTCTCTCATCACTGGACAGGTCAGTCAGATAAAAAATGAACAGAGAAGTAAGAGAACTAACAGAAATTAGGACTCAAATGGACTTAACAGACATCTATAGAACATTCAATCCAAACATACAAGAATATATCTTCTTCTCATCATTTCATGAAACGTTCTCAAAACTTGACCAGGTATCACATATTTGGTAACAAAGCAAACTTCAACAGATACCAAAAAAATGGAATAACTCCTTGTGTCTTATCAGATCACCATGGCTTAAAATTAGAATTCAACGGCAACACTAATTTCAGAATGCCCACAAATACACAGAAATTAAACAATTCTCACCTGAATCATCAATGCATCAATGAAAAAATAAAGGAAGAACTTAGAGACTTCCTAAAAGTTGATGAAAATGATCACACAACATACCCAAATTTATGGGACACAATGAAAGCAGTGTTAGAGGAAAGTTCATATCACTAAATGCCTATATAAAGAAGCTGGAAAAATTCCACCCTAATGAGTTAACAGAAAAATCTTAAAACTCTAGAACAAATGGAACCAAACTCACCCAGAAGGACTAGATGGCAAAAAATAATCAAATTAAGAGGTAAGAACAACAAAATAGAAACAACAAAGAATCAATGAGACAAAAAGTTGATTCTTCAAGAAAATCAACAAAATAGACAAACCTTTCTCCAAACTACCAAAAGGCAAAGAGAGAATATCCAAATTAACAAAATCAGAAATGAAAAGGGGAACATAAAAACAGACATGGAGGAAATCCAGAGAATCATTAAGTCATATTTCGAAAACCTGCATTGGACAATTTTCTGGAAAAATATCACTTACAAAAATTAAATCAGGTCAAGATAAGCAAATTAAACAGACCTATAACAGCTAAAGAAATATAAACAGTCATCAAAAGTATCCCAACCAAAAAAAGCCTAAGGCCAGATGGTTTCAGCCAGAATTCTACAAGATTTTAAAAAAAAAAAAAAATTAATACCAATACTCCTGAAATTGCTCCACACAATAGAAACAAAAGAAATATTGCCAAATTTTTTTTATGAGGCTACAATTGTCCTGATAACCATACAAGAAAAAGACATTGCTAAGAAAGAGAATTACAGACCAATCTCAATCATGAACATTGATGCAAAAATATTCAATAAAATACAGGCAAACTGAATCCAAGAACACATCTGAAAAATGATCCACCATATTCAAGTCAGCTTCATCCCAGAGATGCAAGGATGGTTCAACATATGAAAATCTCTCAATATAATTCAACATATAAACAAACTGAAGAAAAAAATACATGATTATCTCATCCCATGCTAAAAAAGTCTTTGACAAAATACATCATCCCTTCATGATAAAGGTCTTGGAGAAAGAAGGGATACAAGTAACATACCTAAACATATTAAAGGCAATATACAACAAGCTAACAGCAGACATCAAACTAAATGGAGAGAAACACCAAAAAAATCATTTAAATCAGGAACAAGACAAGGTTATCCACTCTCTCCATATCTATTCAATATGGTAATTGAGGTTCTACCTAGAATAATAAGACAACAAAAGAAAATCAAGGGAATACAAATTGGAAAAGAAAAAATCAAACTCTCACTATTTGCTATTGATATTATAGTTAACATAAGTGACCCCAAAATTTTTACAAAGGAACTTCTACAACTCATAAACACCTTCAGTAATGTAGCAGGATATAAGATTAACTCAAAAAAAAAAAAACTAGCAGCCCTCCTTTACACAGATGATAAATGGACTGAGAAAGAAATCAGAAAAACATCACCCTTCACAATAGCCATGAATAACATAAATATCTTAAAGTAACTCTAACCAAACAAGTAGAAGACATGTATGACAAGAACTTCAGGTATCTGAAGAAAGAAATTGAAGAAGATGCCAGAAATCGTAAAGATCTCCCATGCTCTTGGGTAGGTAGAATTAACATAGTAAAAATGGCAATCTTACTAAAAACAATCTACAGATTCAATGCAATGCCCATCAAAATCCCAGCAAAATTCTTCACAGACCTTGAAAGAAAATGCTTTTCATATGGAAAAGCAAAGAACTCAGCATAGGGAAAACAATCCTGTACAATAATCGAACTATTAGAGGCACCATAATCCCTGACTTCAAACTCTACTACAGAGCTACAGTACTGAAAATAGCCTAGTACTGGCATAAAAACGAGCAGGAGGAACTATGGAACCAAATTGATGACCCAGATATCAATCCACACACCTTCAATCACCTGAATTTTGACAAGAAGCAAAAAATATCAAATGGCAAAAAAAAAGCATATTCAACAATTAGTGCTGGCACAACTCAATATTAACATGTAGAAGAATGAAAATAGATCCATATCTATCATTATGCACAAAACTAAAGTCCAAATGGACCAAAGACCTCAACATAAAACCAACCACACTGAATCTCATAGAAGAGACAGTGGGAAGTATACTTGAACACATTGGCAGAGGAGACCACTTCCTAAATATAACCCCAGTAGCACAGACACTGAGAGAAACAATTAATAAATGGACCTCCTGAAACTGAGTAGCTTCTATAAAGCAAAAGACATGGTCAACAAGACAAAATAGCAGCCTGTAGAATAGTAAAATATCTTTACCACCCCCACATGGGACAGAGGGCTGATCTTCAAAATATACAAAGAACTCAAAAATTGTTCATCAAAAGAACAAATAATACAATTAAAAATGGTGTACAGACTTAAACAGAGAACTCTCAACAGAGGAATCTCAAATGGCTGAATGACACTTAAGGAAATATTCAACATCCTTAGTGATCAGAGAAATGCAAATCAAAACAACTTTGAGATTTCATCTTATACCTGGAAGAAAGACCAAGATCAAAAGCACTGATAGTAGCTTATGCTGCAGAGGTTGTAGAGTAAAGGGAACGCTTCTGCATTACTGGTGGGAGTGTAAGCTGGTACAGCCCCTTTGAATATCAGTATGGCAATTTCTCAGAAAATTAGAAAACAACCTTCCTCAAGACCCAGTAATACCACTTTTGGGTATATACCCAAAGGATGCTCAATCGTGCCACACGAACACGTGCTCAGCTATATCCATCACAGAATTGTTTGTCATATTCAGACCCTGGAAACAACCTAAATGACCCTCGACCAATAATGGATAAGGAAAATGTGGTACATTTACACAATGGAGTACTACACAGCAGAGAAAAATAATGACATCTTGAAATTTGCAGGCAAATGAAATGAGCTAGAAAACATCATATTGAGTGAAGTAACCCAGACCCAGAAAGACAATTATGATATGTATTCACTCATAAGTGGTTTTTAAACATAAAGCAAAAGAAAACCAGCTCACAATCACAATCTCAGAGAACCTAGACAACTAAGATGACCTTAAGAGAGACATACACGGATCTAATCTACATGGGAAGTAAAATATAGCAAGATCTCCTGAGAAAATTGGGAGTATGAGGACCATGGGAGGGAATAGAAGGGGAGATGAGGGAAGGGAGGGAGCAGAGAAAAATATATAGCTCAGCAAAAATAATTTTAAAATTAAATATTAAAAAGAAATCACTAGAGTCACCCATGCCTATGTAGGCCACACTTGGGTAAGGTGGAGAACACTGGAGTGCTTCTAATGAGAGACTGGAATCAGTTTGGAAAGAGTTCTCATGTTGCATGTTCGGGGAAAAATTCACACACTTGGGTGTTGGATATGAGTTTTAGAAGACAGATGGGAAACCTGGAAGCAGAAGAGAAACTTGGAATGACAAATAAATGACATAAGAAATGGCAACAGCGAAGACAGCAAGAGGTACCTACAACTATCTCATTCCTAGCAGGGAGCCCTGTGGGTCCTTAGCCAGGCTGGCTGTAAATACTCACCATAACAAGGGAGTGGGAGGTTTCCCGGTTCTGCCTGACCATACATACACAGAGGGAGGTGTGTATGGATTTTGGGGGTGAGGTGGGTGTTGATAGATGAGATGTCAGTTTTACATATGCTAAATTTCTCATTGTAAAAACAGTTGGGACTTCACATATTCAGTGACTCTGAATACTGAACTTTTGTCTTCTGGGTTCATCATTTTTATTGTCTGTGTGGTTTTCTGCTCCTGTCTTGTGCTTGAAGAAACATATTGTTATATAATTTTTTGTTCTTCTGAGTTCCCCTAGTTATCTTTTGTTTTGGTTTGGTTTTGAGACAAGGGCTCACTAGGAAACCCTGGCTGACCTTGAACTCCTCCCCTCTTGCCTCAAATTAGCTTCCCACGTGTGGAGATTAAAAACACCATCACAATTGCCTCACCCTTATATTATGTCATAAATGTACAAATGCACCTATCCTGCCTCCCTTAGTGCTTTCCTGACTAGCTTAAGATCTTGATTTACCTGTCACTGAATTGCTCACTGAAGAGCTTCTTCCTGACAGCCACCATTCCCTTCCCATATTGTAATTACTTACTGTCTCCATTTTAGTTGACCGACTTCCCAGCATGCTACCAGCTCCTGCTCAGCTAAGCTTCTTATTTTGCATTTTTCTCTTTGGTTCCATTCCTCTGCTTTCTGAGGGGCTGTTTCAAGCAGATTCTGAGTGTGATGACCCCTAGAATTTTAAATAGCTGAACTTATCACTTTTTTGCTCTAATTCCTAAATGATAGTTCATCTGGGTATATAAATCATGTGGACAGAGGAGACAGGGATGTGGGAGGTAGATATCGCCACTAGAAGCAAACAAGATACCTCTTGGGAGAGAATTCAGCGGAGTTCAGTTGTAAACCTGTCGTGTGGGGTTTTACCATCAGGAAGCCTCTCCCTGTGATCTGGCTTCCACACAAATCAGAAGAAATAAATTCTGCGCTTTTTATAATGCACAGCATATGTTAAAAGTTGGCTAAGACCATCAGAGAAGCAGTTTTGGTGAGAAAGAGGGTAATAACACCATGGTGTGTATTAATTTTCATCATTTTCATTTTAATATTAGCAAAATTTTCAAAATATTATTTTATATACTTTTCTGGGTCAGAGGTGTTTATTAGACAGGCTTTACAGTTTGGTTATTTATACTGCTTTTTCTCAGCTTTATTCTTCTCATATGTAATTTAAACAATTTAATATAAAGATGTAGTTAGAGAGGCACTAAATCCCCTATTCTGTTACACACAGCAAAATCTTAATCTCCAAGGGGAAGCATATTTTAAATACTTTTATATTCATGGTAAAGAGAGTCCCTGTCTGTCCTCCCTGTGTGAACCTGGAAAATGTCCATATAAGAAGTGACTTCATGAATGTTTTGTTCCCACAGGTCAGGGAACCCTGACTGCTCTTCAAGCTGATGAGGGAGAGGGACTTGATCGGGGGAGGGGGAGGGAAATGGGAGGCGGTGGCGGGGAGGAGGCAGAAATCCTTAATAAATAAATAAATTTAAAAAAAAAAAGAAGTGACTTCATGGTGGCCCTTCTAAATGCAGAGTCATCACAGGTATCGGGACAATTGTCTCCAACGCAGGCATAACTGGCAACGTGATGTTGACTCCATGTTCTGCTGCCAAAATACATCTTCTAATAACATAAACAAATACATCTATGAAGAAACCAGATGCCATGGAAGTAAATTTTTGCTCCATTCAAAGATGGCTGTTGGGACCCACAAAACTCAAGAACAGGCCTCTGCCTCAGGGTGGGCTTTACCAGTGGAAGTTGAGACAGAGCTATAGAAGGAAGGAAAGCCAGTGTGTCTGAATCCTCACAGAAAGATGTGCTTCCTAACAGAAGCTGACAGGTATGAAATGAGACCACAAAACTGTTGGCATTTATAATAGTATTTATATTCTTTCCTGAATCCAGGTACCATACTGTGATTTTTATCCAGCAGTTAAAAGGCAGAGAAACCTGATAAAATTTAACCCGAGTTACTGTGCCTGCATCGTTACAAAAGAGCCCCTTTTACAGCTCGTGTTCACAGTCTGTCCACTTTCATTTGAACCCTGATTTCTGAAATTTCTTGTCTATGAAACTGTATAAAAGGTTAAACTTGACATAAATTCTTCATGGTTGTAACGCTGCACCCAGTTTTTTCTCTCCTTTGATCACTTGCCCATATTTTCCTGCAATGGCTGCACTGTAAACTGGCTTGATGTGGACATCAGACTCCTCTGATCCCTTGCCTAAGTTTCAGGGAGCGAGCACAGTCTTTCTGGGTTCAGTTCCTAATTGATTCATCTGGAAACGAGAAAACTGCCATTTACAAACGCCTACTGTGCTCACTTCTCTGCAGTGTACAGGCGATCATTGCTCCAGCCTTACAAGCAGAGAACACCACCTCCATTCCCACAAGTTCAATAGCCAAGTCCTTGTGAAATAAAAGCAAACTTGCCGAGTGTTGCATGGCAAACACAGGAAATGAGGGCTTCTTACCAGCCAGGGCTAGTGGTACAGGCCTGTCATCCCAGCCACTTGGGAGACTGAGGCAAGAGAATCACAGTAACCTGGGCTACAAAATGAGTTCGAAACCGCTCCAGGAATGTTAATAAGTCTCAGAGCAGGTTAGATGTTTGCAGACTTCCTCCTGTCTCCAGCTCCTATGTCACCCCAGGAACATTGAGCTCACGCATATGTGCTATTCTACCTAGGTTTATATGCATTCTGGGGATTGGAACTCAGGCCATCATGGTTGTAAGACAAGTTCCTTACTTGTTGAGCCATCTCAGTTATCTGGGAATTTTTTTCTATCTGCTTATGAATATCTAATAAAGCTACTCAGGCGTGAGTGTATGGGCCATATCAAGAAGTGCATTTGAAGTTTTATCTGAAGGTGAGGAAAAAAGGAGGAATTGAAAGAGCCATCTCTACCATACCGTTGTCCACCTCTTAAGTCCTGTGGTGTCCTTTTCCAGACACCGAAGCATCCATATTTTCTCTGACCATATCTCAGGCTTTGATTTCCAATGTGAGCCCTCAAAATAGTCAGCAAGTATTTATCTATAACATCCAGAAACTGTTGTAGAAGTTAAAAGTATGTATAAGGATAATTCACAAAGAAGAGAAATTAAATCTTCCTGTGGGATTTGTGTGGCAATTCCTGGAAGAGACGAGCTTTCTGATGGTTTTGAAAAATGAAGAGGAAAATATTTCCTTCGAAGAGCAAGCAAAGGATCCTGGGGAGAGGGAGTTGCATGCTTGAGGAGTAAGGGACCACACGTGATGAAGGCAGAATGAAAGACAGAATGCTGCTTTCCTACGGCTCTCTGCTTGAGTGAAGTAACAAAACCTGACCGCCTAAAACTAGAAAAGTAGCCTAGTTCTGGAGGCATGAAGTCTGAACAAAGTCTCAGCAGGACCGCATTCTCCCAGACAGCTGCAGGAAAAAATCAAGCTCTGGTGTTTCAGTTTCTGGTGCTTTCCCAACGTTTCTGGGTGTGAGGTGTCACCTAACTTTAGTAGATGACCATTCAGAGTGTGGCCATCTTCTCTTTGAGTTTAGTTTCATACCTTCCTCCACGGCTGGCTGGCAGTCTCTGTCTCTGTGTGTTCCCTTTTTTTTATCTATGTTTGCTTATTATTCTCTCTCTCTCTCTCTCTCTCTCTCTCTCTCTCTCTCTCTCTCTCTCTGTGTGTGTGTGTGTGTGTGTGTGTGTGCGCGCGTGTGCTTGCACACACAGGTGCAGGTGCATGTGTGCCGATTCACATCCCATGGTCCACATGTAAAAACCAGAGGACAACCTCCAGGGTCAGTCTTCAGTCTGTTCTTATCCTCCACTGTGATACAGCCCAACTGGAGAATGAGCTTCAGGAGAGTCTCCGCTTCCATCCCCAGTCCGTCAGAGTGCATCTATCTCTACGTGAGTCCTGGGAATCCAAACTTATCTCCACGCTTCCTTGACAAGAACTTTACCTACTGCGCATCTCTACAACCACAAATTTCTCCCATTCAAATGGAAAATAAATCCCAGTGAGGTAGGGTCCCATCCAACAAGTCTACTGAAACTGTTTTGTAAACGTCTCACTTCCAAATATACTTACGTTCTGGGCACTGTGAGCTTAGGACTTCAGTCCATCTTTCATCTGAACAGAGCACACAGTTCTTTCTGCAGCTTGTGGTAAAGGTTGGGATGGTAGGCTGACAACTCTGTTGAATCAGTCATTCATTCAACACACGTTATTATATGTAGTGTGCAGAGCACGCTGCTGGAGAGAAAAAAGGTATCTGTCTAAAAAGCACTCCAAGTTGTTTTATCAGACACAAGGAGATTAGGGAAAACTTTTTATTAGTGTATTGTAATGAATCATTCAGAACTTGGTGGCTATGACAATAGTGATGCATTCTTTAGAATCACTCGGGTCTATGTAAGCTAGACTGCATTTATATGGAGAAACTGGCAAGCCAACTTCCTAGCATTGTGCCAGTCAGGGCACTGTCCTCATGGCTCTTGTTGGGGCTTTTCTTCTCATGATGGCCTTTGGAGACCTTGCTCATCTGGCAAAGGACCAACAGAGCAAGAGAAAATCATCCAGCGCTGCCGTTTCTACTCATATCAAACTAGCCAAAGCAAGACACAGTGCCAACTTCAGATTATAAAAAAACAACAACAACAAAAAAAAAACCTGTAGTCACATTGTCAAGGAAATGGATACAGAGGAAAGGAAAGAACCAGAAGCAGAACACACATGGACCTTGCATCTAACAGAGCAAACACACTGATTCAGTACACTGGTAACTTCGCAGGCTCCTTACTCACTCTGCAGAAAGCATTAGCTTGCTCCCATTGGGTGAAGTCAAATCATTCTTTACTCTTGTCTACCCAACTTAATATTAGTTGCTTGGGAAAGAAAAAAAACATAATATTTAAGACAAAATAAAGGGGTTAACATCTTCCAAGAATTATATTAAGAGGACTCTGCCTAACGTGGTGGTAGATACAGCTTCATTGATCACAGTGAAGTAATAGTGGAATATGAAGTGGCTGTTACATCCTTAGGGGTTATGCATAAGGTCCCCACCACTCTGTGGGGTCACTCATCTATTTACCTAGATATAAAGCATTCATGATTTTTTGCCTGGCATGACATGGAGAGTACCAGAGAAGTTTCGGTGGTTATTTCTCATCAGTTACCAACAAGCGTATGATGTCAAGGGCTGTCTGGAAGCTTTATGGAAATGCAGATTAGATGCGGGCTCTAAGGCAGCATCCAATCCAGAGCTGAAACCCTCCCGCTGTCTGTGCTCATTCAGGGTTCTTGCACATCATTTCCGTGTTACCATCACCCTCCCTCCATCCATGTGCACTCAACCTCGTCAAAGTGGCAGCTCCCACAGACCTAGAGACAGAAGACATCTCTGGGTCCCTGTTAGTAATTGAATTACAGTTCAAATGCATGAACCCTTGATCTGTGACAGAGACAAGGATCTAGATGTCACTGCGCTTCATCATGCAGAAGCTCTCGTTTACTTCCATGGAGTAGAAAAAAAAAACTAAAGAAGAAACAATTGGCTACTTAGCTTCATTTCTAATTCATATCTTATTTTTCTCCTATTTTAAAGGTATTGCATGGTCATAGACAACTGAGAAAGTTAAAGAAAATTCTACAAAGAAAGACAAAGATTTACCTTCATAACCAGATTCCTCAGATAACATGGTCACCATATTGGCTGATTTCTTTTCTGTAACTTTATGTGCAAAAATACATATCTCATATACAGTTGGAACTCAGAGAACAGATGGCTTGTTTCTTGTTCAGTTTTAATATTGTGGACATTAACCCAGACCATTTTTACAAAGTATTCTTCAGGAATAGGGTTTGTATGGCTTTGATTCATCCAAAAATACATTGGTAGCTTTTCACTTTTCAAATTTCTTTTTGTACTATCTGGCATCCATAAGTCATAACAAGAGCTTGCTATCAGGATGCTTTCTTTTAAAAAACAAAGATACTGACCTTCTATCCTTCAGATTTGTTTGTTTTGATATGTTTTCTAAGCAGCCATGCAGAGTATAATATGCTGGTGATTCCTTCAGAGCACAATTCAAAGAAGCAGTAATAAGGGACAAGTTGCTACTGTGTGGTAACAATAAGATGCTTTGCTTAGCATTGCTTTGGAGGACCTTAAAGATATCAAACACCATTTGCTTCTTTGGTCAACTACACAGTGACAAAGTTTTAGGTGCTCATAGATTGTGGCCACGTTCTTCCAAGTTACATTTTGTTTTCGGAGAGTAAGACTGAATACAAGTTACTCAGGAGGAAAGTCCAGTGCTTACTGTCAGGAGAAAAGAAATTAGGTAAGGGAGCTGCTGAAAAGTTTCCTGCTTTCGGCTAAGATGAAGCATGGAGCAGAGGCTCCTCCACCCTGGGGAGAGAGGGAAGGGGCTACGCAGAATGCCTAAGCCTGTCCTGAGGAGCCGACCATCATGCCACACCCATGCAGGCATCAAAGGATCAAGTTATTCAACATACAGGCTGTCTTTCTTTTACACTTATTTATTTATAGTGCTGGTGATTGAACCTGGGTCCTTATGAATGCTGGCCATGAGTTCTGTCTGGGAACAGACTCCCCAGCTTAATGGAAGGTCAGAAATCACATTTATTTTTAATTGGATATTTAAGATTATATAATTGCAACATTTCTCCCTTCCCTTTCTCCCTCCAAGTCCTCCTGTACATCCCTTTCCTCCGAACTCATAACCTCTGTTTTTCATTAATTGTTATCGTATGCATCCTTGAGAAAGAGCCATGGGATGGGATCCACACTCCATATGAAAAACAATGCTTTTTCTGTGACACCAGGTTCTGAAAAACACGTTGTAATTTACTTGTTTCCTGAGTGTTTCCATCCTTCTTTACTGAACATCCGCTGGAATGTGTGTGTGTATGTGTGTGTGTATCACACATTAAAATATATACATACATTTCACACAAATATACATATATAGTTAACCTATTATATGGCATATTAATGAATATGCATGTCTAGTATATGTATACTGTATATGTTAATATGTTATATATCTATTTGTATGCTGAGAATTTGTGTGTATATATTTATTTATGATTATTACATTCAGACCTCCTGAATTACTGTGTTGGTGAGGATGAGGTCAGGTCTCACCTTAGATGGTTCCTAGAACAAGTTCTTAGCTATCTTTATTGTGTGTGGAAAGCTGGAAACCCAGGTGACTTTCCCACAAATGATAGGGCCGAGTCTGAAGCACAGAATCGTGGCCTCCTCCTCAGCCTTGGCTTCACTCAGCAGTTCCGTTGCCTCTAAGTCTTCCGTTTGCAATACAGCTTCCTTGTTAGCACCATCAGTTCGCAGTTTCCCACCTCTCATCCTGTCCCCTCTCAGTGCAGAGCACTGATGTCTCTCAGCTGTATAAGACATTCAGACTGTCCTATAACTCTGGCCTTATTGCCACTATCCACATATAATACCACCACAGGGAAGCCCTAGCCCATGGCTCTTATTGACCCTTAAGAATGGCCTGTGGAGTACACCCCTCTCTATAACATCCTTTGTATGTCGCAGAAAATTATCAGCTTATTCTTCCTGTTATATGACCCCATCATATGCCTCATTGCTCCTTCCCAGTGAAGCTTTGCATGTTTCCTGTTGTTTGTCCTACTTTCTAGACCCTTGTACAGTGTAGCTTGCAATCAACAGTGTTTATTAGTCATGTAACACTTGCTCCATTGTTAGAGTGCTAAAACACATGAGAGCAACAATCATGGCAAAGCCAACTTTGTGGAGCCACCATAGCAAACACTATATCCAGCATGCAAGAGCTGGTGGCTGGGGCTGGAGAGGTCCAGCTGAAAGAGCACTTACTGCTTTTCCAGAGGAACTAGGTTTCATTTCTAGGACCCAAATGGCATCTGTAACTCTAGTTTAGAGGGATTTTATACCCTTTTCTGGCCTCTGAGAGCACAAGGCATACAAATGGTAGACATATACCTAGGCAAAAATTAATTAATTAAAGTTAAAAATAATTACTAACAGTACACTTAGTGCAACTAACTCGTTAGGGTGTAATAGCTAGATAAGATACAGCCCATGTATATCTATGTACACAGATACACAAACTATTGTTTTAGGAGATTTAGGTATTAACAGAGATACCATTTGTTTACTTTTCTTAAGATGTATTTGTGTGTGTATATCTGTGTCTGTGTGTGCATATGTTACATACGTGCAGGTAGGTACCTGCAAAGGCCAGGATATAACATTGGATTCCCTGGACCTTGAGCTACAGGCGGTTATCAGCCATTCTACCCGGGTGCTGGAGTCTAAACCAGATCCTCTGGAAGAGCAGAAAGCGACTTAATGGCTGACCCATTTCTTCCACCCCTACTACGCATTTCTTTGTACTGTAAAATATCTCCTCTTTTTTCATCTCCTCATGCCTCATCTCCTCCTGTTGGGAAGGGCCTTGTTTGTTTGCTGCAGAGCAGACTGGCAATGAAGAGTCAAGGCCAAAGCCCCCTGCGGGGTGAGTTGAGATACCAAGATCACAGCCTACATTTCGAAAGGCTCCACTGGGTGTTTCAGTAATGGATGTTTCAGTGGTGGCTACCACTGCACGGCTATTACTAGTAGATTTTTATCTGTGCCTTCAACAGGGCCATGAAAGAACAGGTCCCAAAACAGTAAGTCACGCTAGGGACTGGCACTTTGAAAACCAATAATTTCGATTATTTTTTGAAAAGAAATAATCATCAAGTTAATGTTTATTTGGAACCATGAGGATATCCTTTCTGGCACAGAAGTCTTCCTTCAGACAGAGAGAGAGCTCTGTGGTTCTTTCCGAGCTAACCAATGGGAAAGGAAATGTCATTTGTCTATAAAACGTGAGCTGTGTGGTGGGGGAAGTCAGAGAGATGCTTTCTTGCTCCACTGCCATCCACCACTGCAATAAATAAACAAAGAGCTGCCTGAGTCCGTTCTCAGAAGAGCCATTCCTAATCCTTTTAGGGCAGGAGGATGATTTGTGCACAGCAATCTCCTATCAACAGCTGTTCCTATTTCTCAGAGGATTCCAGTTGCTTCAAGAGGAAATATTTGGAACAGTCCCCTAGAGACTGTTCAGGAACGAGAGTGAGGTCCCAGCATGTGGAACAGGCAGATTCAAGATCCTACTGGCGCTCTGGAAGCAATTTTCAGGTGACTGTTCACTTAGAAGGATGTTTATCTTGCAGGTTGAACATGACAGAGATGCTCTAAAATGGAGGGCCACTTTGGAACAGAAGAAAGTTAGAAACATGACTCTGAGTGACCCCTGTCTTTTGAAGACAGTAGAGACAATTTAGACCCAACTACTCCCAGGAGCAGAAGCGATGTATGTCACGTCAAGGTCCAGTCCCTCCACTTCTGTAATGCAGGAACACTAGGGAGTGTGTGTACAATGCATCTGCCATTGCACAATTGCCCACTAAATGAAAAACAGCCGACTTTTCCTGCTGTGCTCTTATTGACAGGATTAGTCCCCTATTATTAATATATATAGCCTTTGAAACTATCATAACATCCAAACTCATGGTAATTAAAAATTCATGGGGCTACGAAGATGACTTAGATCTTAAAGTATCTGACAAGCAAGCATGAGGACCTGCGTTTAGATCCTCAGCACCCATGTCGAAGGCCAAGTGCAGTGGTACACTTCTAAATAGTGCTTAGGGGAGAGGGGCTGAGATCCATGAAACTCATTGCCCAGAGAGCCTAGCCAAATCCAAGAATTTTAGGTTTATGAGAGACCATGGCTCAAAAAATAAAAATGAATAGCAATCACAGACATCTGATGTCAAGCTCTGTCCCCCATACGCACATTCACACACTTGGTCACACCTACACGAGAAAGTAGACACAGCCTTCATGTTCACGCGTGCATGCACGCGCACACAAACACACACACAAAAAACAAACAAAGTGCACGATTTCTTGTTTTTCTATAGTCTCTAACATTCTAGCACTACTGGCTGAAATGCACAGGCTTACTGAGAATGTTTCCTGGAACTCGCGCTCCTATCCTCGAACTCTGGCTATAAATTACACTGTCATCTTCAAGTGCTATCCGCCAGCATCAGATCAGGATTGAGTCCACACAGTCTGAAGACCAGCGAGCGCTCAGTGCTTCCTTCAGGACTTGGGGGTCACTTGACAGATTTCCACCCAACTCTGCCCTCCCTACCAGACACAAGAGCATCTTTTCAATACCTGCTAAAGTCATTGCTGTCATTCCAGAAACAAGCTCAGAAAAATGTACTGAGAAATAAAAATGTCTGCAGACATTTCTTCCCCTGAGCCTTCCAACTCTAAGAGATAGAAGGCTCTATCAAGTCAGTCAATTTCATCTTAATGGCAAATAAAAAGTTATTGGCACCAGAGTTCAAATATTTCATGAAGAGTAACACTTGAAAAATGGGTAAAATATGTTATTGATTTTATATGCAATTTGAAAAGAATGGAAACACTTCTTATGCAACTCCTGAAGCAGCATTCATTTTCCAGAGTGCTTAATCCTTCTAAGTGATTTGACTATTTCTTAATATCAGGAAAGATTGCATGCAGTCATTTGCCTTCAGATTCCTATTTCCAGGTTTCAGAAACATAACAACGTTTTCCTAAAGATTCATAAATTAACTTCTCTGCTCACATCCATGCAAACCCACACCAGGACAGCCAGGGCTGTGGAGGTGCTGGGCACAGACACTATCCTAGTAATCCACTTCCCTCTGGGAGGCAGATGCCCCTGCTCTCCAACAGCACCTGACACAGAGCAGAAAGCCTTTATTACTTAGGGGCCACACTGTGACATAAAATTTCCTTACACCGTGGGAAGAAGAAAGGGGCCACGTGTCTGATTTCACTTCCTCAGCAGCTCTTTACTTTGCTGGAACCTGGAAGCACACAGCTACACAGCTTTAGGATACTGTGGGCAGTTTACTTCTAGCTGTGCCTACCTAGGCAAAATGAGTTAGCTAATAGAAGCAATTGCCTGGTGATTCAGGCTCAATCACAATCCCCATCCAGAAGCAACCTGGAGAATTTGCAAAATTTGACAGGTTGAGTACTTTCTGATTTAAAGTTGTGAGGAAAAAAATGTGTAATTCTACATCTTGAGAACTTCAGAGCAGGGCTTATGGTTAACTTGTGAGCATTCATAGTGTGTGTGTGTGTGTGTGTGTGTGTGTGTGTGTGTGTGTGTATGTGTGTGTGTGCATGTGTGTGTGCATGCGCATGTGCGCTTATAATATGATGTGTTGTGTGTATGTGCGTATAATGTGCATACGTGTGGCATGTGTGTATAATATGTGTGTGAGGTATGTTAATGAGTACAGTGTGACTACATGTATATGGTGTGTGTGATATGTATGTGTGTGCATGTAATATGTGTATTGTGGTATGTGTCACGTATGACCACATGTACACGGTATGTATGTGGGATAACTGTGCATATATGTTGTTTATGTGTGATGTGTGTGTGATATTGTGTAGTGATATTTCATTTGTATTTTAATAAATAAAGCTTGCCTGAAGATCAGAACTCAAAACAGTCAAACTAGTCAGCCATACAGGCCAGGTAGTGGAGGGACACAATTTTAATCCCGGCAGCCACACTAGGTAGCCATAGAGGCTGGGCAGTGATGGTGCATACCTTTAATCCCAGCACTAGAGAGGAATATAAGGTGTTCTGAGAAAGAAACATGCTCACTTTCAGTCTGAAGATTTCAAAGAGATAAGAGGTCTCTAGTGGCTAGGCTGCTTTGTTTTTTCTGATCTTCAGGTCAAAGCCCAATATCTGTATCTGGGTGTTTTATTAATTGTTCTATAGTATTGTGTGTATACATGTGCAGTATGTGTATTGTGTGGTGTAGCTGTGCATGTAGGTGCTGTAGTATGTGTGTGTGTTACTGTGTATATGTGGGGGGGGTGCGTGCATGTTACAAGGAACAGAACAATCCTGGTGAGAAGATCTCCCATTTTAGCAACTGTGATAATTAGCTTTACATGTCAGCTTCATACAACCTAGACTCTGCGAGGAGAAGAATGCCCGTGAGGGATTGCTTCTAGAACACGCTGGCCTATGGTAATGCCTCTTGTGCTGTCTTGACTGCCTTACTTGATGTGGTGAGCCACAGCATGGAAGTGAAAACAGCACAAAACAAATCTGAATCCTATTATCAACCCTTTGAACACTGAATTTCTGCAGTCATGAACAACAACAACAAAACCATCCTATATGGTTACCAGTGACTTGTAGGTTAGCAGAGAAGAGATAGAAGGTACTGGGCTCTCTTTTTCTGCAACAATGCCACAGGCATTCAGACGCTTGTCCACAGTGACAGTCTCCATATGCAGAAGCCTTGATGTCATTTACTTTTGAGAATTCACGTTGACATGCATGGCTAACATATGGACTGGCAAAATGAAATAGACTCTAATTTATTTAGGCCAAAAAATTCTTCAAGTCAGGACAAATGGCCATTTTCATGAATTAAAAATTTAAATGGCATTAAAATGTTATTTGAGGAAATTTGATGATATTGATAATTAATAATAGCTTGGTTACTCAATTAAAATAAAATAAAAATGCACTTCTCTAATATACATGGTGGCTCATAATCCCAGAAGTTGGGGGTTGGCATCAGATCTCCGTGAGTTTGAGGCCAACCTGGTTGTACAGCAAGCTCCAAGCCACACAAGGCTGTTATATATTAATACCCTAACTTTAAAAGAAGAAAAAGAAAAAAAAAAGAAAAGAATGAAGAAGAAAAGAGAAAAGGAAGTCAACTAATCTAATTTAAATTTTCTTTCTTCCTTTTTTTTTTCCCCACCAACCTTGTGGAAATGGTTTTTCATTCTCTGGTTTTGAGGACCCCTGTTTCAGATGTATTTCTGGTTAACTCTGTGTAACAGTAAATGATGAAGAAAATAATGCCGTTCTTTGTAACAAGTAGACATATTTTCATCTGCACCTAAGATATCTTTTTAAGTAGTTGCACTGGAGAAGAAAATAGATACTGGAGGTGTAATGGCTATGAGATGGGAAAATGGAAAGACAGAATAGGTCCAATTTCTTTTCTAAGATTTAGGAATATGATTAGCTCATTTTTAAGTTGCTTGGCAATTTTCCCATTGATCGGCAAATGAGTAGCAAGTCCCATCCAAAGTCCACACTGGTTATGTGAAGCTCTGAATGCTTCTTCACAATAACATAGAAATATAGTTTCTCAGTAAACTAGTGCACACAAGTGTACCCCATTTGTAACCTACTCACTGTACTGAACTGTAGGGACAAACAGTTAAAAAAAAACATTAATTTGCCCAAAAAAGTTTTAAGATAATAATTTTAAAAGAAAAAATCCTTAAAATGCTTGTGGAAAGACAAGTTCAACGAGAGGCCTGGAGAGCTGTATGAGAACGTGAAGGCGATAAGGTGGGCTCTGGAGGTGGCTATACTCTGGAGAGCTCTATGAGAACGTGAAGGCGATGAGGTGGGCTCTGGAGGTGGCCATACTCTGGCAAGGGAGAGCATTTGTCCTTCAGTACTGTAGACTGAGTATGGACTAAGTCTACCCCAATTATCTCTTATTATCACCAGTCATGGGTAATGCTGGATTTAACGTATGAGTAAAATGGGGCGAGTGAAGAGCCCTCTTCACTAGGGTAGCAATCGTCATGGTAACTAAACAACCCAAGCCATTCAAGTCACAGCTCTTGCCACTGCTACATTATTGTAAAACATGTTCTGATAAATGGTGGTTTCTAAATCCACCCAAGACCCACGAGGGCAGATAACTCATTATATCCCCAGTGCTGAGCAGAGCCAAGTGCACAGCTGCCCAAGAATAATGTTGGAGTGAATAGATGGATCTATGAACACGAATGAATGGAAGGGGAAGAGGAATGCCTGAAAGGGACAGAACTGTACAAGATAAAATGGCTCCTATTACGTTGATTAGTCCACTAGCCCAGTAAAGAGAAAGTTGTACCCCAAGACAGACACAAAATAAAATTTGAAGGATAAAGTCAGATGGTAAGAAGTTTCCTTGAGGAAAGTCATGTAGTTAGATATATCCATGTCTGGTCTGGATGCTCTTTGAAAATAAGGACGCGGTTGCATCCACATTAAGATGCTTAAGTGACCCCTGAATGCTCAGTCTTAAAAACTGGCATGTATATCATCCCCAGAAAGACCCAGGGAACCTCACAGGAACAAAGGGATGGGTGAATTGGAAGGCTAGAAGATATGGAGTTCTGTGAAGCACTGTCTTCTGTAGGTGATGTATTCGGTGTAATTGGACTACCTGAAAAAGACCTGGATACACACACACAAAGGCATGAAATTGGAGGAGATTAATTCGGAACAATAAGGGGGCCTGAAGTTTTGGGAGGGAGATGAGGGGAGGTAAAAGGGTGATTATTTTCACAACGCATTACACATACTTGTAATTAAAAAATTAAAATTAATTTTTCAATTAATTAAAAAAAATTAAACTCTTGCAAAAAAAAAGTTGTGTCAAGGAAGCATATGTATAAAAGAAGGATGCGATGCTCCCATCTTGGCCTGGTAGAAAGCAAGTCTATAGCATGTCGTGCAAGGATCGGTGGAAAATTCGGGAAGAAGTCAGTCTGTGCTTTGGAGTTACCACCTACTGCAGTTCCATAAAGCAGCAGTGACCTACTTCCTCCAGGGAGGCTTCAACTTCTAGCGCTTCGACTGCCTCCCAAATCAGCACCAGAAGTGAGGGATGAGTTGTGAGAAGCTTCACATTCAAACATCAGCACACATAAAGTATGGCTTTATCTGGTCCCCAATATAATGATAAAGCCATGTTTGCTTGATTTAATATTTCGAGGGAAAAACATGTTAACACCTCCTTAAATAGCCCGTTTGGTCACCAAAATATCTCTTAAATAAAAACCATAATTCAGTGTTTACAGGGTTAACAATAAGATAGGCATTACCTCAGATGACATACAAGAAAAATCTTCCCGCACACAGAGACAAACTCAGTGAGACAAACAGGTCTGGATAGAATGTGAGAGACAGAACTGGTCACTGAGAGAAGTCTTACAAGTACATCGATAGAAAGCTGGACATGTATGTAATCCTGTGTGCATATCCATATATATATGTATATATATATGTATATATATATATATATATATATGATATTGAGAAGATACTTTGAATAATAATTTGGCAGTTGCTTAGTGTAAACGACGATTATGAATGGCGATTGGACATGGACAAATGGGTTTACTGCTTCATTCTCTGTGTCACACTGTAGCTTCCATGATGAAAATTTTCATTTTCCCCCTCTTTTGTCCTTTCCCTTTCTTCTCTTAAATTTTGCATCATTTTTTTGGCGGGGGGAGGGTGAATGCAGGGATGGGGGCTGGTTGCAAAGAGACAGGGAAATGAATGGGATCAAAGTGCATGATGTAAACATCACATAGAATAAGTAAATAAAAGAAAGAATGAAAAGGAATAGCAATAGATGCATTCATTAGCTTGGGATTTCCAGAAAGTGCAGTGTGGCAGAAAGACTTGCTGGAGAGACTGGAGAAATGGCTCAGTGCTTCAAATCACATGCTTCCAGGGGACCCTGCTCAGTTCCCAGCTCCCATATCGTGTCAGGCAGCTCCCAATTGCCTCTGTCTCCAAAGGATATGATATCCTGTGGCATATACTCACACTCATATAGGTACATGAAAATAAAAATAGTAAAAATAAATCTTTAAATATTTCACTGGAAGAACTTCTCAGGGAGAGGTGAGTGTGATCCCAGGCGCAAGGAGGCTGGAGGGCTAGAGCCAGAGGGACGGAGAGTGTGTGCACCCAGGTCTACTACTGTTTCATGCAGCAAGGCCACCCCAGAAGCTGTGTGGAACACACTAACCCCTCCATCTACCCATGTCCTATTCACTAAAGATTTCTCAATTTTGAATCTCCTACACGTCTAGATTTCCATTTACACTGAACGCTTCAAAAGACCCCTAGGTGGGAGGTCAGGTACAAGTGAGGCTCAGGGTACAACCCAATCAGTACAGCTTGCCGAATCCAGAAGAGGAAGGTGTTTGTTTAGTGACCTAAGGGGAGAAATAAGGCCCAGAGACAACATATTTCTGGTTTTTCAGCTTAGTGTTTTTCTGTGTTGTTATCAAGTCCAATAGAGAATTTTCATGCTTTCTTCTCTTGTTTATTCTTCATTGAATAAATTTATCCACTACACGAGGATTTATACAGGGTTCTGCGGGTGGAAATTTAAGTATTATAAACCTGTTCAAATTCATTCAGTTCATAGTTGTATCAGTGATGTGACCTCAATACCACAAGTACATAGTAAGTTATGTTTTGAAGAAAGAAATATTTTTCTAATATCAACAAGAATATCTTGCTCCCCCAATTATAGGCCAACCAGAGAGTGTTCCCCTGAATAAACTACTCCACCCACTTTCAGAGAGTCCTTCACCCCCAGGTTGTCATGACCCATTTCTGCTCTCGGAGTAGAGATGGTTTACTACCTACACACTGCCTGAGGGTAGGAGGCAGAGAGTTAGATTTCTGCGCTTATAGGCAAAGTGCCTCTGAGGCATGAGAGAGCTGGACTCCCAGAGCATCCGTGTTCCTCCGGTTACCTGGCCAGCTTCCCAGGAAGGAGGTGGAAGATGGCCTATCCTGCTGCCAACATCACTTCCCTGAGCATCCCAGGAGCCAACCAGCCACCAGCTGACTCTGCCCAAAGTGCTGGCTTCAGGCCGTAGCTCTCCTCCTCATCCCTTCAACAGAAGCACCCGAATGAGAAATGCTTGATTCATTAAAACCTTTGATGCAATGGTAGCTGCCTTGGGTTAGTCAAAAGGAATACACCATATCGGGAGTATATTTATATGACAATAAACTTTCAATGCCTAGGAACGTGCCTGAATAAAAAATAAAATCAGAATTAAATTATGCAAATGACAACTTTTCAGAGAGCAGGTTAGTTTTCTTCTGGCCTGTGTCACGGTGAAGCCCTGGACACCATCATGCTTCTGGCCTGGAATTAGTTGATGTACGAGGAGCTGTCAGTATTCCTTAGTATTTCCATTAACCGCTCAAGGCAAGCGAACCGAGCATGCAGAGTGCTTTATGGGGCAGTCATGGCAGTGCAGAAGGCTGCAGAAGGCTTTCAGGGGGAACGTCCCACCTACTAAGAGTGGAGGGCTTTTTAGAACACGAAGGCCAGCCCCAGGCTTGGGAGCTGAAGACCAGGAAAATAAATTCTATTAGCGCTTCAAAGGGCACGACTGAGGACAAAGACTTTTAGTTGCCACAGACACGGCTCCCCAAAGAGAAAAGCAGGGGTCAAAATAAAAAAAGCGATTTTCTCTGCACAGCAAATCTGCCGACCTGGGGCACCGCTGTAGGTGTCAGTGTCCTGGAGAAGCTGCCTGGGAGAAGGCATTCCAAGCACCTCCTTGGGGTGAGCACCTGCTTCAGGCAAATAGGGGCGGGGCTCAGGCGGGGGCGCAGGCCCAGATAGGTGTAGTTAGGCCGGACTGTTTCAAAGCTCTCAGGCCTGGAGCAAGGGCTGAAGGGCTAGCTCAACTGCAGCAGGGGAGAGTGTGATGGGGGAGGGTTGACATTTGTCAGAAATCCTTGGACTCATGAGGATGACACAGAAGTTAGAGGAACTAAAGAGCTTCCAGTTGGCGTTGCAAATCACCTAGCTCCCCAGAGATCACTCACTCTTCCCCATCCTGAATGCCTGCCCATCCCACATTGTTTCAGATGGGGTGGGGGTGTTGAGTCATGTTACTCTTTAGTCGGATTCCTTCCCACACAAAAGTGATCCCGGGGATCTGAAATACGTGGGAAAGCAATGATAGATAGTCCAGTGTTGGCAGCAGGAGGTATAATGTTTGATAGTTTAACCCACTGCGTTTTCAACTAGCCTGAGGAGCTTGGGTGAACCATGTTGGCCTCATCGTGACTTCGTTTCCTCATCTGTTCCGGAGAAGTCTAGTGCACTCTAGGCAGCGGGATGCAGCGCCAGGGAGATTGAATGTGGTGCGTGCGCGCACGCTCTCAAAACGGCAGGGAGCTCTCCCGGCTACTGCCTCTGCACCGCACTTTGGTGCTTTCTTTCAGCCCAGCGAGGGGTGGAGGAAGCCTCGGCTCTAAAATTAGTCCAGCTTCCAGGAGAGGCGCCCAGAGCATCCTGCTGTGGGCCGCCGCGTCTCCCCGGCCCCCACCCGCGCCCCTCGTCTGCGCGTGGAGCTGGGAGATCACTGGTCGTCCCCCCACGAGGACGCAGCTCTGCGGGGAGGGAGGAGGAGACAGCAAAGCTGGGTCTTGGCAGTACGGCGGCGACAGCGAGGGGGAACCCGGAGCAGCTCCTAGACTAGCAGCAGCGGTGCAGGCTGCCTAAAGCAGACGCGAGAACCGCTCCTCCCGGCAGGCTGCGCTGTGATCTGGGCTGAGCGGTGGGACCTCGCTCCCGGTCCCCCTCCTCCTGCCGCCATCCTCCTCCGACTCCCCTCCTCCGCCCGCCAACCCGCAGCGGTGGCGGCGTCCTGAGCGCCAAGCGCCGGGCACCTCCACTCGCTGCCCCAACCTCAGTCGGGAGCACGCGGCGAGCACTGCGGCGGTGGCGGCGGGGTGGCCAGCACACCAAAGGCCGGAAAGGAAGAGCACGGAGGAAGCGTCTGGTGCAGGAGAGCATCGCCGGCCGTGGCAAGGGTGCGTGAGGATTTTTAGCGTGCTTATTTGGCTGCATGGTGCACCGGCTGGAGCGCACCTTTCTCAGTACCGCCCCAGCTACCAGGTTACAGAGAGGCTGTGATGGGGCCTTCGGCAAGCTAAAGCCACCAGAAAACGTGGGGGAAACTTTTCACCTTGTAAAGTTCCTGCCTGGGTGCTACCGGGAGCTGTGGTCATTTACCGCCACTAGCTAGAACCCAGGGAGGCTCAGCCCTGCGTCAGGAGCCAGGAGATAAGTACGGGAGTTGGTCAAGTTTAGGGCTGGGATTAAGAGGAGAGAGGGCTTGTGCGTCTGCATGCTTGCACACTGCTCTGGGTCCTCACTGATCTGTGGCGGCTGGCTGCAGGTGGATTTGATCAAGTGGCCAGTCTGCTTGGTAGCTGGCGCTTGCAGCATTCAGTGGGAAGGCACAGATGCCAATGGATGCACTTGCAGGACGCAGAAGCGCAAGTTGGGTGCTTGCTAGAGGCGGCTAGGAGTGGAGCAGAGAACCCAGCCTTCACTTCCACCGGACAAGTACGGTAGCCCAGACTGTTCGCCGGTCCTCTCCCCACGTCTGAGTCTTGTCGGTTGGTGAAAGGTACTGAATGGCAGCAGACTTAACTGGTGCGACAGTTTGGCCGAATAGTCAGGAGATGATCCCTGTTGTTTTGACGAGATGGACCCGAATCCTTTGGGAGAAAACATGATTTTGGCGGGCGGGAGAACGGGCTTTGCTATTTGAAAAGAGAATAGCCGGAGTCTGACCATCCCAGGGATGCCGAAGGGCCCTTGCGGCTCCGCGTGGGCATGTTGAAGGCTCACTGTTGCGCGCCCGAAGTCCTTCTGAGGGTGCTGAGCGGGACTGTAGGTTCGCCAGAGTGCAGTTAGGGATCTTAGGGAGCTGGCTGGAGGTGGCAGAGGGGTCCTGGATGGATTTCGCTTGGCGCTCGGTGAGCAAGAGGACTTGGCCAGCTGGGGTCGCTGAGCTAAAATGCATCGGGCTGGGCTGACGAGAGGTGGCGAGCCAGGGTATTTTTAGCAGTATACCACGTTCACCGTTTCTTTCCCCAGCTGACTTTTGTCGCGTGTGTTTTCGGGAATGTTTAAGCACTGACCAGGATTAGACTTTGCAGAAAGCAACTCGTGTTGCTTTTCTCTGCCCGTCTCTTGCTTGTTGTGGTACGCTTGGAGAGAGGATGGGATGCAGAATGCCGGGTGTTCCCGGGCGCGCTAAGGCTCATCTCCTGGCTCCTGCTACCAGAGGAAAGGGGGCGCTCTTGGGTGTGCGTGCTGGTTGTGTCACCCACCTTGAAATACAATAACGAGCAAGCCCGGCCATGGGGCTGTCCACAAATGGACGTGAAGGTAGGGATAGGCTGTAGACAGTGAGGTGGCCGTAGAGGCTAGGAGTCTCCTGGAAGCAAGAAGCGCTGGCATCCTGGAGTGAGGTCAGCTAGTGTTCCCAGCCTTCCTAGGAGAGCCCCACTTAGCCGCCGCGTGCGCTCGGAACCTGGATCTTGCTTGGGGTATTCCCGAACCCGGTATACAGCGGCTTGAGGGAGAAACACTGGACCAGGCGAAGAATGGGCGAGTCTTTCTCTGGTTTCCCCTCCTCCCCGCCCCCAGACTCAGGCGTGTTTGCTTCCAAGTTGGATCCCACTTCCATTTACAAGTGTCAGACAAATCGCGCTAAGCACCCGCTCTCCCCGACTCAGTCAGATGGGAGAGGGCGCAGGGCGGGAGCCTTGCGCCCACCAGGGTCAGCTCCCGCACAGCAACCCGGAGTGGTTTCCTAGCTTTTAGGCCTTGATGTTTAAAAGGTATATAGGAGAAAACTGCAAAGCTCACAGCACTCATGGACACTAGCGTCCCAGTCTTTTATGCTCCTTTCCACAGGCACATTTATTTTTCTGGCCCGATGCTTGTCTTTTCAAAGACGAGTTTGGGTGGTGGGAGGAGGGGCGGGAAACTGGCCGCTAGTCCACCTCGGCGGCTTTGAGCTCCGGCTTTGTTGCCAGGATTTGCTTGCGCCCGGGTCGAGTTAAAATAAATGTAGAAAGACAAAAACGGGCCAGACATACTGCAGGCGAAGCTTCCTTGATTCAGGCGCTGGAAATGGCTAACTGCCATCTAGAAATTGAGGACCCAGAGGCCGGCATCACAGCGTGGATGGAGAGAACATAGCTCCCTGAATGCTGCAGGCACCCAACTCTGAGTTAACCAGTGCCTGCGCGGGGGCGGGGTAAGGGTGGGGGAGGGGCTCAATATGATGTGGAGATTGAATCTCATCCGGAAAGAAAGGAAGGAGATAGGAGAGAGGAGGGAGAAGAGATTGAGAAATAGAAATGATATGGACGCCTAGGAATTTCTGGTCATTGACTACTTCTCTCCACCTAAAACCCTTGCCCTTTTTCCTTCTTATGCCAAAATTGGACAGTTCACGGAGAGAATTTAAAAAAAAACACGCAAGGAAAACAGGGAAACAAAAGACAAAGAGTTTTTTAAATGCGCAATAACTTCTGCTTCCTGGCATGCTTTTTATACAGTGCGGTTGGTGCGGGGGAGGAATTCAATTTTTTTTTTCCTTAACATTGTATAGGGAGAAAAGTTGTCTATCAGAATTAAAGCAAAGAGTTAAAACCAATTCAATCAAAAGTCCCCTTTGTTGTCTGTGGAACTTGTACAATGAATGACGTTGGAGTCGGTTTCTATGTACTGTGCTCTGGAAGGAGAAAGTTCTCAGAACTGTCCCCGCAGTTAATGTCTTCATATCTGAGCAACACAGAACTCTGCCTGGGAGACAGCTGGCCGGGAGATCAGAAATTGGTCAGCTGCTGAGCTGGCTGGATCTCTCATCACTGCAGGTTTTTCACAGCCAGGATGTGTTGACCAGGGATTGGCTTTGCAGCCTTGCCTCCACCCTTGCCCCCTTCCATTTTTATTTATTCTGGTTTCTGGCAGAGACATTTTGGGAATTTTTAAATAGTTGAAACCCAGTCAGTCTGTTAAGTAGCAATTACATTTGTGCTGAGTTAGTAAGAAATGAAACAAGTAGCAATAAACGGGACGTGGTAGGGGTGGGTGCCCATTGACCTGTGTGGTATGTGGGTATTTTGCTAGCTCACGGCTTTTTGTGAGGCCGGAGTTCTTCTGACTGCTCACACAAGAACAGTGGCAGGTTGTGGTATCATCCCTGCGTTCTTCCCATGCTGGGAAAGAGCCTGCTCTAATCTAGATAATGAGTTATGTCAAATGGAAAGAAATAGGCAACCACCATCAAGAATAGGGTCTTTAATCATAACCCTCCAGTCAGAGGGTGATCTGTGAGAGGCTGTGTTGTTAAGGTGTGTTCATGTTTCCTCACAGACCAGCAACCTAGTAACTTTTTCTTGTTACTATTGAGTTGGGTCTGGTGTGCTTCTGTTGGAGCCAGGTGACTGCTGGATGAAAGGGGTATGCATACTAGAGGGGTATGTCTGGTATTTCCCTCCGAGTTACCCGCAGGATTTTCCTGCTGTAAGAACATTGTGTGAGGTTCATGTCCTAGGCTGAGGTGGACTTGCTCCTTTAGCACTGATTTCTTTAATTACGAAAGTGCTATTGATGAGCCCCATCTTTACTGAGTGCAGAAACACCAGAACTGAAAGGGGCAATGAAAAGCAAGGGACCTGCCATCATCTCAGCACTCAGGTTCTGGAGGCAGGCGGATCAGAAGTTCAAGGTCATTCTAGAGTCCACAGTGAGTTCGAGGCTACTAGGCTAGCCTGAACCATAAAACCAAACTAGGTCTCAAAACGAGGAGGGCTAATAAACCCAAAGGCTAGGACATGTTTCCTGTCTAGTTTCTCCATAAGGAAAATAACAAATTACCCATTATAGAGATATGGATTGAAGTGGAATTCCCAAATTAGATTCAACTTTACCTCTTCCACTTAGGGGTTCTCACCAACCCCCAATTCAGTAGAAATTTGAGAGTGAAATTCCTGGGGCGATCATGGAAAATGAAAGAAATAGAGATTGGACCCCAGAACACAATAATCAATCTTAGGATCAAAGTTCAGTCTTCCTGTTGGTGTGATTAGATTGATTTGTTTCTTTGTTTATTATTCTTGAATACATTACATCTTGACCACATCCTCCCCTCCCTCTACTCCTCCCGTCTCTCATACAATACATCCCAACCATAGTTTCCCTTCCCTCCACTCTTCTCCCCACAAGCTCCCCTCTCTCCCACATTTGCTGCTCCTCCCTTTCCCTTCAGAAAGAGCAGGCCTTCCAGGATATCAACCAAACACGGAATAGCAAGTTAAAATAATACTAGGCATAAATCCTAGTCTCATGGCAGAGTGAGGCAACTGAGTAGGAGGAAAAGGATCCCAAGAGCAGGTGAAAGAGTCAGAGACACTCCCATTTCCACTGTTAGCAGTCCCACAAAAACACAAGCCAACAACCATAGCATATATGCAGAGGACCTAGCACAGATGAATGCAGGCTCCATGGTTATCACTTCCGTCTCTGGAGTCCCTATGAGCCCTACTGGGTTGATTCTGTGATATAGAAACCTTGGAAGATTTCTGGGTAGGGTCAAGCATTGTTGTCCCTCAGATATTACCTTCTGAAGATGATGCCTTCTTCGATACAAAGTTACACAGGGGACCTGGATAGGTCTCAAATCTAACTTTCTCAGCCTTCAAACATTCAATATGGTAAACCATAGATTACGTTTAATGAAGGAACTTACTAATGCTTGCTTCTAGGTGTGTTTCTGTTTTTCATTATGCAAGGCCATGCAGATTTTAAGGTAATTAGCCATTTTGTTCTTTTTTTTTTTTACAAGTTGAGTTCACTTTCATTTATCTCTACTTAATCTTTCACCGTTGCTTATATCATTTGAACACCTTTTCTTTTGTTTTAAAAGATAAGACCCTGCCATATGGCCTGGAATTCATATGTAGCCAGGCTGGCTTTAAACTGAGAGTCTTCCTCCTTCTAACTTCCAAGTGTTAGGACTAAAGGCTAGTACCACCATGACCAGAATTCTTAAGATTCAAAGATTCAAATGGGCTACACCCATTGCTTTGAATCTTTTTTTTCTTTTCCTGTTGCAACAATAAAAACAATCTGACCAAAGCAATTTAGGGGAGAAACTATTTACCAGGTTCACAGTTCCAGGTAATAGGCCTGCTCATTACAGTGGCAGGAGCTAGGAACAATTGGTCACATTGTATCCATAGTCAACAAGCAGAGACCAACAAATGCTTGTGCTCAGCTGCCTCTCTCCTCACTCAGTCTACTGCCCAGACCATGGAATGGTCTCCCCACATTCGGTATGGCTCTTCCCATCTCACTTAGTCCAATTAAGGAAATCCCTCAGAGGCATGTCCACCCAAATCTAACCAATCCCTCACTGAGGCTTGCTCCTAGGTGTTCCAGATCCTACCATACTGACCATTAAAAGCAACCTTCATTGCTTTGAATACTCACTGTTTCATTGGTAAAGTGAGAGACAGGCGTGCATCTGCCCTGTAATCAAAACATATTTGCAGTTATTAACTGGAAAAAATGAGTGACAATGAACAGTGCCTCGAATAGAATGGTGAGTGAACATGAGATGGTATGCAATTTTAGGAGGGGTATAGTTTTCATTTTTAGTGAGTTCGCTCTCACAATTTCACACACACACACACACACACACACACACACACACACATAACCATGGAGACTTAACTAAATAAAGAATTAATTTCTTAAGGATGGTCACCAAATTACATATATGTGTGTGTGTGTGTGTGTGTGTGTGTGTGTGTGTATACATATACATATATATAGTACATATACATACATTTAGATGTAGTGATAGTGAGCTGATCATATTCCCCACCATTTATCTCCTTTTATTAATCTTAATGAAGCCTAAACATATAATGTAGTCACTGGACAGGCTAAAGAGGATGTTGGAATGGTATTTGATAGTCTATGAGGGATTCCAGAATTTATACAACCCTTTCTCCATTATCCTCTTGTGGTTCTCCACAGTGCCAAGTACAAACGGGACTCTGGGGTTTGGGAATGTGTCTTAGCTATAGACAAACAGCTAGCTATGGCACAGGGAATTCTGAAGGTGTTCTGTACCTCACTGACAAGACATAAATAAAACCAAGAAAAGGAAATAATCTGCCATGTGATCATGATTCCCGAATATGAGAGGGGGATCTCCATGACTGCTATTACTGCAAGTTTTTATAGCAGGAGTACATAGGATTCTGCTCATCTACCTTTATTTCCTTTTCTGTTTCATTCTTCTGCTATACTAGAGACAAGTGCCCACAATAGATAAGGGAGGCATAACCATGGAGACTTAACTAAATAAAGAATTAATTTCTTAAGGATGGTCACCAAATTACATTTCAAGGACTTGAGAAAACTTGTAGTTTTTTCAATGTCATACAAGGTCAAATGAAAGCTCTGGAGCAGCTAAGTGATCCTTCGTGTTTTAGATGTACTCCGAATTATCAGCCCTACTAAATATCACAAAATACTACTTAACACTTAAGAGCATCTTAAATCCTACCTATGGCAGGCATCAAATTCAGGGCAAATGTGAGTAGTTACAGTACAAATGATAGATTTTTTTAATTGTTTGTTTTTGTAAATATAAGTTCTTGTGGGTTTTGTTTGCTTTAGATCTCTAATGAAGCTGTTTTTGTAGAAGCCTCTTGGACATTTTGGAAACCTAGAACATTTACTGCAACTGCAGGTGACATTCTCTTGACTATTAAAGTATAAATGTATAAGGAACATTTTGGACTTCTAAGATCCATTTCTAGGTGTGTCTGGGTGTCTGTGCTTGGCCATCAGTGGGAGTTGAAGGATGGTAATGACTGACCTCATATGTGGAAAATCGATACAGGAGATTCATACAGCTCACACAGGTCAACTTGCCACCAAAGTGTCTTCAGCCTCTCTTCTCCCAGGAGAACCTCATTTCTAAGAAATGTACACATGAAATTGGGCCATATGCTATTGTATGACTGGTTTCATCAAGAGAGAAAGGTGTGATTCTTTCCCATCCTTGAAGTAAAAATGGTTTATTGTAGCCATCAGATAAAGCAGAATTCAGAAGTGTACAGTATCTCCACTGGAAACCTAACGTCAGTTGGTAAGACTGTAAAAGGACTTCAGAAAGTCAGTTAAATGGAAAATATGCCTAGAATTGAATATAATTAAAGAATGTTGAAGTCTGCTGTCCATATTTGGTTGCTGTACACAGTGTTTGCCTAGTGAACAAGGATTGTGGCTTATTGATAGGAAGGCTTTCTTGGGGCCCATTTCACTCAGGAAAAGCTCATCATTACCTTTGGATCTTCTCAGCAGTTTGAGTTTGACCGTTTGTCATGTCGTGTTTATGACTTACACAGCGTGTTCTCTCATTTCTTCCTTCTCTCCCTCCTCCTTTCTCCTTTCCTCTTTCCTCCCTCTCTCCTTCATTCTTCCCCTCCCCCTTTATTTATTTTTAATTTTGTGACAGTTGGACATGATGTTCTGTTTCACCTCAATGACTACTCCCACACAGCAAGCACAGATGGCCCCCAACATTTTGAAGACCCACAGGGCTCTAGGCACCTCTAGTGCCTCTAAGCGGGGTGCAAGGCAAAGCAGGAACATTCCTAGAAGTTTTGTTTTGGCAGATCATAGGTAACTTGTGGGAAGAATTTCATATTAGTAAAGACAGATTCTATATGACATTTATTTAGTGCTATTATTTATATAAAGCTTTACATTTTTTCCGTGTCCTTTATGTTTTTTGGTCAATCGTTTAGAGGTCCAAATCCCTTTTATTTCTGAGTGTTGGCAAGAAGAATTTTCCACTTCTATAGGAATTTGGAAAATTCTTGTTCTTTTATCCTTGTAGGGTGTATTTCTTTTTGCACTGCATTTGATGATCACAAATGCTCGAGCATGTTGCGGTTAGTGAAGAGAAAGCCTGGGGATGCTAGCAACTAAAGGAGAAAGCTTTAGAGAGAGCCATCAAGGCCCCTTCCAGTCTAAAAGTTTATGTCTCTGCATTGACTTTTCTGTGAACAGCTAATTCTTAAACAGTTTGCAGTAGAACTTCCCAGAGATATCCTCTACCTAGAAACAGTTTAAAAGTATCTTAGAATTCCATAATTTTTTTTAGCATAACAGCTCATTTACCGTCTAACTGAACTAAGAACATGTCACACTATTAGCTCAGCTGAGGGTCTATGCTGGCCCTTCATACTGCACCATTGCTGGGGAAAATGTATTTAGTGTGGGTTTATTTTCTGGTGATAATTTTTTGCCTTGTACATATTAAACAATGTGGCTACTGACTCTTCTAAATTTATCTTTCTCTTCTGTATGGTATTTGTCAAGTAGGTAAAAGGAAAGTCATATGTGTGTGTGTAAATACGCTCAGGAAGAGAGTGAATTGAAATAACACAGGCTTGTAAGCTGCTTAAATTGTACAAGGAGACAGGAAAGCCTTAGAGTTCCCTTCAGGAGAGAGTAACTACACTTGAGTAAGGAAACTGGGCAATATAAACATTTGAACAGGATAAGTATGGTAACATGTATTTCTGAGATTGCCTTGAATTATCCAGTGATTAGATCGTTGTCTCTCAGTTTGAAAGAGTAGACTGTGTGGATGGGATTACTTGGGTTAATCATATTATCCCCAGATTGTGTTCAGCAGTGCACACATTCTGTACAATTTGTACTCTGTATATTTTTGCTAAATTTTCTATATAGTAGAAAGAGAGGGGGAGATGTCAGTGTTTGTGAGATTTTCTTCCTTCTCAGAGCTCATCAGTGGTTATTATAATAATCAAAGCAGATAGTCTAGATTGTTTGATGCAATAGCTGCATTTTCAAATGTTGACTATACATTTACATTTTCCCAAAGCAAATCTTACTTTAAATGTATTCAGTTAGTGGACGTGGCAGTCTTGAAAACTTTTTATTTAAGTGAAGAATATTTTGTCTCTCAATAATCCATCTGTTTCTTAAATTTAGGTTGGGACATGAGATTTTTCAAAAAGAAACAAGAGTGTGTGCATTGTGGAAATACACATTCCTTCAAATATATGCTATTGGGAAAGAGTTTGCCCGTTATCCTCTATACTGCTTTGAGGAAAAGCATCAGAGGAAAGGGCAATTGGGGAAGAATTAGTTCCAGCACTTTATCCTAGGCAGAGGCAGATGATCGATCTCTATGAGTGTGAGGCCAGACTGGTCTATAAAAAGAGTTCAAGGTCAGCCATGGTTATGTGGGGAGACCTTGTCTCAAAAAAAAAAAAAAAAGTAAGAAAATAATATGCAAATGTACACCTGGTTTTGATATTGAGAAAATGCTAAAGTTTAAGATTACCTGGAGAGTTGGTCAAGGATAATCCACCCCAGGCTTACATCTCTGGCCTTGTCAGGTTGCTTGTGCAGACACTAAGGAAGGCTGATGCCCATCTTAGTCTGTGGAAACTCCATACTGATCTTCTGGAACAGTTGCTCTTTTCTTTGTCTTATTCCTTCATAGTTGCTTCTTGTTCACTTTGTCCCTTCCCAAGTTCCTGTGCCCTCCAGATGGGCTTGCCTGTGTCTTATCTCCCACGTCCACCCCCAAGTCTTGTGGTCACTGGCTAATCCGCATGCCCTCATGAAGGTCGTGTCTGCTCCTCGCATCCTGTGTTCTCACATCTCTGCACTTAGACGCCATTACACTCTGTAAAAGGGTGATCTGAAGAGCTAGCTACTTCAGGTTTGGGATACATTTATTTTTTTTAATTTTAGACATGGAATAACATTTCATGGAGCATAAGTTTCCACTCTCAGTGTTATATCAACATGGAAAGATCAAAATTTTGGAGAACGTCAATCGTTCAGGTTTAGCACCATCAACTTTATTATTCCAAAGCTTTTTTTCTGCAGCCCCCACAGCTGCATGGCTAAGCTGGTGTCTCTCCCTCTGCATGAGGCAGCATTGCTGGGATTCAGTGGCATCTCTCCAGTGTTTGGTTCTGTACTCTTATTAGTACTAGACCTGGCCAACATTTAATATTTAAAGTTGAATGATGATTTATATTCAGTCTGGGCAGTGATTTTGACTTTCACTATTGAATGTATAAGGCCAGATATTAAAATTTATCCCTGTGAGGTGCTAGGATCCTGTTCCATTTAGGATATCTGTTTGAAGTCCACATTTTGTCTCTGAAAGAAAAGTCCTTTGAAATATATACTTAGTTCTTGTTGACTGGTCAGTCAGGACCATGATACTTCCCTGAATGTTCTCACTCCATGTGATAAAGACAACCCTGGAGGCATGTGCCTGTGATTGCTTACCTTTTAAAAGTGCAGCATTGCCTGCAAGGAAGTGCTGATACAAGAATTATCTACATCACAGTGTGTTTTTCTGGAGCTTGATGTCCAAAAAAGATGAAACAGGAATACCTCTCAGAGGCAAGCTCTCTCTCTTTCAAGAAACAAAGAACGCATAATGAAGAATGTTACTACAAGGACCTTTGGAGACCTTTTCTAGTTAGTATTTAAACATTGCAACACTTGTAAATGCTGTGCTATAACTACTATCACACTAAGTTACTCTCCACCCACCTCATAAGGGGTTAAGGCACTTCAGTACACACTGTGAATTCATATTCTGACCATTGTGGGCAAGAGAATCAGGATTTGCAGGATGGCTATACAGTGTCTGTGGTTCTCTAAGTTCATCCATGTCCATAAATCCAGCAGTGACATGGTGGTTAATAAGAGGATCCATTAAAAATCACAGCTTGTTATATTTTAGATCTTTACTTTTTAAACATTATACTGCAATATGGGTGTCATCTGAAGGCCAGGCCATTCATATCAACACGCAAACAGGTGTGTGTCTCAGGAATGTTATACTATACAAAATGTTCAAAAACCGTTCTTGAATGAATGGTAATTGGAAAAAAAATTGTCTTTCAGATACCTTGTCATTCTTTGAGCTTAACAAAATCTCCTTAACATCAGCTTCATGGGAGCATGAGAAATATGTAGTGTTCTTAATTTCTTTTTAAATGAACTGTGTCTATTGAGATTGGGCTTGAGGAACACTGAGCATAGTTCCTGACAGTAGATGTGGGTATTTTAAATTCCCAAGTCTTGTGTGTGTAGCATTTTCTCCCAGCATGGGTCAGGATTGTAGGTGGAGAGATGGATCTGTTCTTTCTGGGAGGATTTACGGGAAGGAGAAGATGGTGAGTTAAGCTTTTCACACTTCTGTGCCTCTGCCTCTGGGGTTGGTGTAGTTGTCTGAGGCTGTGTTTTGTTAGCCATACCCTGTACGTGTCCATAAGCAGATGAGCGTGAGAGAGAGAGCACACAGGGGCTGATAGGGCAAGCGCCAGTCCCAGTTTTCCCTATTAACTCATGAAGCCTGCTGGGCAGCAGCAGGCATTACAGCTACTTAATTGTGTGCTAGGTAAGCCTGGCAGAGCGCCAACATCCTGCTGGAGCAAGAATTACACTAATCAGCTGGGAAATACTGCGTGTATTGATTAGAGTTGGATTTTGTTATGCAAAAAAAAGAAAGAAAGAAATCCTTATAAATACTGGGAAAGTAATGGAGAGTCATTAAAAAGGCAGAGAGTTAATTCCCAGGTCTTTCCACGAAAGGGCATTTGAGCTTTAGCCTCCATGCAGATTTCCGGGCAGGCTGCGCTGGTCTGAGCGCTGAGCCTAAATGGTGTGATCAATGTTACCACTCAGCTGGAAAGAGAATCTATGGCCGTGGGCAGGCTGTGTCAGTGGCTCAGTGACCACTGAGACTAAAGCCACTTCATGATGACTTTGCTGACGGAAGTCCTCCCTATTGTTTGGTTTGGAGTGTTTTATTGTTCATGTTCTTGCTAATAAGAGACACTCATTATTAGTGTCTCTGATCAGAACTGAACGCCAGTAGGCAACGGTGAGGTAGAATTGATTACTAAAAACAGCAGTATGGGTAGGGCTCAATTTAAGGGTACACACTTTATCTGGCAGTGTCAAGACTTGATCCTAAAGCTCTGGTCCACACAAAACTCCCGTTCTAGTAAGTGAACTACAACATTCTCTCAGAATCTGGGCAAAAGCTAAAAGTTGGACCATGAGCACCATCAGCCTGGACTTTGGATAATGCTTACCTTGTAGTATAATTTTGAAATTTAATAAGATTCTAATTTCAATAAATTCTATTACTATCGTATTGTACATGCATCCTTTAAAATGAGGCTCAGTATGTGCTGAAATGCCTTAACACTTTCGAGTGGTTCTCAACCTGTGGGTTGTGACCCCAACAGAGCTAACATCTGTTAGCCTGCATATCAGATAGTTACATTATGATTCGTAACAGTAGCAAAATTACAGTTATGAAGTAGCAAAAAAATAATTTTACAGTTGGGGGAGTCACCACAACATAAGGAATGGTATTAAAGAGTTGCAGCATTTGGTCTTTCCGGAACCATTGCTTTAGGACATATGTGGACAGTAACTAAGTGTGATAATGGTTATTCTAGAGATATTTTTGAGAATTGAGTGTTTGTGTTTTCCTTTGTAAGGAAAGGGGATAATTTTTATAGTCTTTGTTTAGACAGAATGACACTTTTTTCTAACTCATCAAAATACGTTTTTATCCCCAAGGCTTTTGAGTAAAACTGTTCCATCTTAACTTGCCTCAAGTACATCTTGAGAAAGACCTTTGGTGCTTTAGAAAGAGTCAGTGATGGTAATCTGATCAGAACGACTGGAGGAGACCCTATGGTGAGCAATAACCTTAAGGTCTGTTGTTGTAGCTCCTGGAAATCAGAGTCCAGGAAGCCTGCACAGGGCTAGTCTACTCTGATCCTAGGAGTCATGGTGATCATGAAGAAGAACTTCTCTGCCCACCTTCTCCCTGTGTCCTTCAATGTCTCATCTATGAAGTAGAGATAGGAATAGTGTTGTCCGATGCTAACTCCGAGGAGCAATTTCACTGCACCAGCTTTAATAGGAGACAGTTTGAGAAAGGGAGGATGTGACTAAGAATCGTGAGGAGCAGAACAATTCATCAGCTGGTTCCTGGTTCCTAGGAAACTGGAAAAGGGGTTCATGAAAGATTGGTATAGGGACTCATGTCTTTAGGACTTTGCCTCTGTACCATTTCCAGTGCTGCTTGCGTTTATCAACAATAACAACTAATAGTGGTAGGGGTCTTCTGTGTGTATTCCCTAGTCCATCTCCTAAACCCGGCTGGGTTCATATTATTCTATCTCGGCTTTATAGATGGAACACCAAAACACACAGGGAGAAGGTGGGCAAAGTCTGAGTGCTAATGCTAAGATGTGTAGTTAGCTTCAAGGCAGAGAAGTCGTAGTTTTTTTTTTTGGGGGGGGGATATAAATTTAATCTCAGAATTTCATGATTACAGTGTGGTGGGGTTTTTTTGTTTTTGTTTTGTTTTTTATTTTATTTATTTTTTTGAGACAAGGTTTCTCTATGTAGTTTTGAAGGGAGGCGGTGGCAGGGAAGAGACAGAAATCTTTAAATAATAAATAAATAATAATAAAAAAATCCCAGTACTTGGGAGTCAGAGGCAGGCAGATCTCTGTGAGTTTGTTGCCAACCTGGTTGACAGAGCGAATACCAGGACAGGCTTCAAAACTACATAGAGAAAAAAAAAAAAAGAAGTCGTAGTTTTTATGATCAGCTGATGAGTGACGTGTGGGCAATGACCTGGCTCAAGAAGTGCTGGAATCAGGATGCTAACCTGGATTTTCTCAACTGGGTTTCTAGTAGATCCTTAGCTGGACGAGAGGTACAGTATTCCTAGAGAAACTAGGCTTCAGTATCCAAAGACCCAGAGAAAGTTCTCCCTCCCTTTTTTCCCTTCTTCCCTCTTCCCGTCTTTCTTTCCCCCTCCCCTGCTCCCTCATCCTTTCTGTCTCTTTCCCCCCTCTGTCTTCCTAAGTCAGCATTGACTAAGAATGGACAACTCTGTGACCTTGTGATCTCATGGTAGGTAACTGAATCAGGGACACCCAGCAAGGCCTATTTCTTTGGATTCTTCTCTCCCACTCTGTGTTCCTTTATTTTGTGTGGCAGGATCGCTCTGAAATGAGGGTCTTCTATCTCCATGTAGGCCAGAAAAATCCTTTATGGCCAGGTCCTACATGGAAAGGTAAGGAAGTTGGAGTTATACTGTTAAGTTTTGAAACAACTTTGAGGAAGAAAGTATGTACTTTCCATAACCACCTTGGGATAGAGGAATCTAATTTCTGTGACCTGCTTGGGGAAAGAGAGAGATAATAGGAATTTAGAGACCTTCCCTTCCAAGACTCTTTCAGTTCGTTCAAGTACAAGTTCATTTTCATGCACTGTCCTTTGGGGTATTGTTTTGAGCCCTAAAAAGTTTCTGAAGTTTGAGTGTATACCCAGGGCAGCTGGAAGCGCACGGAGTCCCGCAGGGAGTCACAATACAGGTGCTCTCTTCTGAAAATGACTGCCCTTCCAGTCATGTGACAGCACAAAAGGCCGTAGGAAGGAAAGGGGGCTCTGATACACATGGTGTCCACTCCATCTGAAGAATCTTCTCCACCTGATGGACTGACTTTGGAACCATTCTGGTTCTGGTCTGAAACTGAGCCATCAGGTTCCCAGTGACTCACTCAGAGTTCGCTGTAAATTTTTTAAATGGGAAGCTGGAAATCTGCCTGCTTTCTCTGGGTTTTGGCTTTCTTTTGTTTGACTGGTTGGTTTTTTATTTTTGTTTTGTCTTTTTGTTTTGTTTTGCTTTGCTTTGGTTTTGTGGGTTTGTTGTTGTTGTTGTTGGCTTCTCAGATGAAGGTAAATAAAAAGATGGAAAATAAAAGCGTAGAAATCTGCATTAGCCTGATTAGGGGTCTGATTTGCATAAAAGAATCTTGAGCACAGTTGCCCTCTGGCTTTAGACCCTGCTTTTTCTGAACTCCTCTTATCTGGTCCAAGGTCATTTCTAAAAGGCTTCCTGTTTCATAGGAAAGGACTTACTGAAATATTAATCTCATTGCCTGAAGTAGACTCATAATGTCTGCTGAATAATTTGAGGCCCTATCAAAATCACTAACGTAAAAGTTGCTATTATGCCTTTGGAAAAGTGGCACAGGGTCCTGAGGACCTTTGCTTGATACAGTGACAGAAGACAGCTCCCCGCTTTGCAATCTTTTCTTTCCTAAACTAATCTCGCCAGGGTAAGTTGCATGTCTAAGTATTATGAAGCAGATTTTTTTCTCTTTTAGCTTTACATTGCATTTGATGCATAGAACTGGGAAAGAAGTAAACTCCTGACATTTTAAGCTTGGCAACATCTTTATTTATTTTTTTGAAAGAATACACAGAGCTTGAGTATTTTCTTGAGTGCCTTTGCCATTTGTCACTGTCTGTACAATGTTGCTATTTCTTATCCCTTTTGTTACCTCCGCTGTGTGTGGTGATTTCATCAGTGTATTGACAAGTAGTGGCATTCTTCAATCGCAGGGGTGAAAGTTTCCCCTCTCCCTTGTTAGCATCTAATGATAATAATACTTGCAAGCACAGTCCTTAGAATGAAGTTGACAAAACAAAAACAAACCCTGAATGTGATGGAAAGCTTTTGCATGATGATAGAAAACAGCCCCAGGCTGCAACAGAGATGCTGCGAGTGAGTTTGGCTTGTCTTATTGACATATTGGCTTGTCTGTTGTGAGTACACGTGCATTATCCTTGACTCAAATAACATACATCAGCTGGCAGCTTACCTGGAAACACCCTTCAAAGTTCCTGTTACTGTTCCTTTCCGTTGATCTGGTTCACGGAACGGCTCAGTGGGTCTTTGCGAATGGTATGCAGTTCACTTTATACATACATCTACCCAGACCCACTGCTGGAATAATTTTGTATTTACTCCGGAGAGCAGTTTTGCTTAAAGTCACAACAAAATAAAGCGGGGTTAGAGACAGCCAGCATTGCTGGTCCAGCCCCTGTGCTTTGTGGCAACTTATTGCTATGCAAATGAGATTCAAAAAGGTCATCCCTTTAGCAGTTGCTCTAGCCCTGGTGTCTACTTGATATTCCTTGGCCAAACTTACTAACATTCATTCCTGAGCAATCCTGGACATTTAACTCTTTGTTGGCTTTGAGCTGGCTGCTTGGGGTTTCTGCATTTCACAGCACTTTGATGTTTTCTGCTCAGGAACCTCCTCCCAACGCTCTTCTGTAGAAGTTAGAGAGCCATGGGCTTCTAAGATGCAATTGTTTGTGCTTGGCAAAGACAGGATTGCAGGAGTTCATTTGTGAAGTTTCTTTTACTGCATTAAGTATTTTAATCCTTATCGCATAATGTAATTCTAGATCAGTATTTTATTCATTCACATCTCCAAGGCGTTCTCACAGATATTTTTATAGAATACTGTGTGCCTATGCTGGTAAAACGTTCCCAAATTAACTTAAATCACATGATCTGAAATTCAAATCTGATTTTACTTGATTTGGCAGGAGCATTGATAGTAGTCAGTGAAGATGCTGGCATCTAACTTCAGTTTAGTGAGAACTTGCACTGAGTTCAGGTTCTTGTTGGGACTCTTATCTGCTTGATTAGTTAGTGTTTGTTTATCCATGTTTGCCTTCACTTGTATAATAGGTAGATTTGGTTTTGTTGTTGTTTTCTCTTCATAATGCAGGGAATTGAAGCCTGGCCCTTGTGTATGAGAGGGAAGCATTTGACCATGGAGCTGTATCCTAAGTTCAAATGGGTGTGTTCTTTAAGGGGTTCATCCATCTCCTATTGTAATTGATGTTGAATGAGCCTTTCTCAGCTTGCAAAGTCGCCCTCTCTGAGATGCTTAACTTGAGATAATTAGCATTATTTCGGTAGTAAATTTCATTTGGACACCTGCAGACCCAGAGATGTCTAGATTCTTGGCTTGCACAGGCATTATGCCTAGAGTAAAGCATGGGTTTTACCAGATATGAAGCTTTAGGAACTAGAATGTCTCCCCCACATTAAGAAGAGGAGGTACCACATTGATTTCAAGGGTGATTTTTTTAACACAACATCCTAGTATGAGCATCTGACTTTCTTACTCTTCAAGAGTTAAGAGGGCATCTCTGGACTAAGTATTGAAATGTATACAAAACTCATTCAGGATGCTACACTTGGCTTTTATAAATCATAGAAAAAGTGTCTTATCTAAGTGTCTGCTGCTGCTGAAGAACTGCTCAGATAGCTCATAAAGACAGGTTATCTTCAATTCTGCTGAGGTAGCATTACTCCACAGTTTTGATGAAGGGCATTAGAAAATGGCTAATGATTAAAGTAGTGGAACAGTATTTAAATGACCATGTAAGTGTAGCATTTGAAGTCAAAGTTAAAAAGCACCATTTAGTCGGGCTCTCAAACTCCACCCTGTTTTTTTCTGACTCACTCTGCATATAGTAGAATGGGAGAATTCTGCATGGGCAGATTGCTGGGCTCTAGAAGAGTCGGGGGGGGGGCGGGATAAAGCAATTGCTCCCAAGAAACTTAACTTCTGAGGAATGAGATAAAACCTACAGATAACTCAAAGGAATATGGGACACTTGCATTTCAACCACACTAGACCTGAGGAAGGTGCAGCCCTGTCTCAGCAGGGAAAAAAGCAAATGGAAAGTAAAGTTTGGTATGGCTTGGTATATCTGTAGTGAATACCAGACTCAGGGGGCAGAGGCAGAAACATCAGTTTGAGACCAGCCTGGGATACAAAATGAAACTGCCTCAAAGCTAGCTGACGGATGAACACAAACAGAGGAGCTGGAAAGGAAAGTCCTGGCCTTTGCAAGCCGGAGGACCTGAGTTCAAGGGCAGAGCTCATGTCAGAAACAAAGAGATTGTGATACATGCTTCGCTGTCAGGACAGGTGGCGGCGAGTGGATCCTGGCGACCCGCCAGACAGCGAGTCTAGTCTAAACAGCAAGCTCCAAGTTTCAGTGAAAGACACAAAGTGGCCAGCCCTGAGGAATAACACTGAAGGACGATGTCATATTTAGTTGTATTTTCTAGATAATGACAAGGAGTATTTGCAGGGCCTTCTTCTTTTTCTTCTTCTTCTTCTTCTTCTTCTTCTTCTTCTTCTTCTTCTTCTTCTTCTTCTTCTTCTTCTTCTTCCTCTTCCTCCTCCTCCTCCTCC
>NC_022012.1:11093149-11098190 GCF_000317375.1 Microtus ochrogaster | reverse complement strand
TCTTCTTCTTCTTCTTCTTCTTCTTCTTCTTCTTCTTCTTCTTCTTCTTCTTCTTCTTCTTCTTCTTCTTCTTCTTCTTCTTCTTCTTTCCCCTTAGCATGGACAAGTCTTTTCCTTTAGAGCGGTGGTTCTCAAGTTTCCTATTGTGGCACCCCTTTAATAAAGTTCCTCACGTTGAGGAGACACCCCGCAACCACAAAATTATTTTACCTCATAACTGTAATTTTGCTACTGTTATGAATCATAGTGTAAATACCTGCTGTGTAGGATATCTGATATGAGACTCCCGGGAAATGGCTGCTCAACTCGCATAAAGGCATGGTGACCCACACACTGCTCTGGAGAAAACTTACCAGTTATTCTATAGTAACAAACACAGTATATGAGTTTTAATTTTGAGCTCATAAGACAGTGTTAAATGTTTAGAAATCTGAGCATAGGTCTCTATTCAGTCTACATATTATCCTGATGCTGGCAATCTCTCCTTCCTGTGCTCCTGCTCTGTTCCCCTCCGATATTGACACAGCGTCCGACAGACAAGAGTTCACCAACTCTGCTTTAAACAAAGAGAGATAAAGTTGAGAGTCCACGGTAGCTAAAGTGAGGAAAGTATGCCTTCCATCCTTCTCTGGTGTTCTTGTTTCCATGACCACAAATGACTTCGCTGGATGTGTTCCGGCTTGGTGAATAATATCAGCCACAGGCTTTCATTTGAGGCTATGAGGGTAAGTTCTAAAAATGAGTTTGCTTAGAGTTAGATGGCAATGTTCTTTGCTGAAGACTCGATTAAAAAAAAAAGAGGCTTCCTTTGTTTTAGGAATTTGTCGTTTTTGGATTAAAGACCTCAATATCAGTCTGAACACACTGAACCTGATAGAAGAGAAAGTGGGAAGTACTCTACAACACATGGGCACAGGAGATCACTTCCTACGTATAACCCCAGCAGCACAGACATTAAGGGCAACATTGAATAAATGGGACCTACTAAAACTGAGAAGCTTGTAAAGCAAAGGACACTGCCACTAAGACAAAAAGGCAACCCACTGACTGGGAGAAGATCTTCACCAACCCCGCAACAGACAAAGGTCTGATCTCCAAAATATATAAAGAACTCAAGAAACTAGACTGTAAAAGGCTAATCAACCCAATTATAAAATGGGGCACTGAGCTGAACAGAGAATTCTCAATAGAAGAAGTTCAAATGGCCAAAAGACACTTAAGGTCATGCTCAACCTCCTTAGCAATCAGGGAAATGCAAATCAAGACAACTTTAAGATACCATCTTACACCTGTCAGAATGGCTAAAATCAAAAATACCAATGATAGCCTTTGCTGGAGAGGTTGTGGAGTAAGGGGTACACTCATCCATTGCTGGTGGGAATGCAAACTTGTGCAACCACTTTGGAAAGCAGTGTGTCAGTTTCTCAGGAAATTCGGGATCAACCTACCCCTAGACCCAGCAATACCACTCTTGGGAATATACCCAAGAGATGCCCTATCATACAACAAAAGTATGTGCTCAACTATGTTCATAGCAGCTTTGTTTGTAATAGCCAGAACCTGGAAACAACCTAGATGCCCTTCAATGGAAGAATGGATGAAGAAAGTATACAATATATACATATTAGAGTACTACTCAGCAGTAAAAAACAATGACTTCTTGAATTTTGCATGCAAATGGATGGAAATAGAAAACACTATCCTGAGTGAGGTAAGCCAGACCCAAAAAGAGGAACATGGGATGTACTCACTTATATTTGGTTTCTACCCCTAAATAAAGGTCATTGAGCCTATAATTCGTGATCCTAGAGAAGCTAAATAAGAAGGTGAACCCAAAGAAAAACATATAGGCATCCTCCTGAATATTAACCTTCATCAGGCGATGAAAGGAGACAGATACAGAGACCCACATTGGAGCACCACACAGAAATCTCAAGGTCCAAATCAGGAGCAGAAGGAGAGAGAGCACGAGCAAGGAACTCAGGGCCACAAGGGGTGCACCCACAGACTGAGACAATGGGGATGTTCTATTGGGAACTCACCAAGGCCAGCTGGCCTGGATCTTAAAAAGCATGGGATAAAACCGGACTCACTGAACATAGTGGACAATGAGGACTACTGAGAACTCAAGAACAATGGCAATGGGTTTTTGATCCTACTGAACGTACTGGCTTTGTGGGAGCCTAGGCAGTTTGGATGCTCACCTTACTAGACCTGGATGGAGGTGGGTGGTCCTTGGACTTCCCACAGAACAGGGAACCCTGATTGCTCTTTGGGCTGACGAGGGAGGGGGACTTGATTAGGGGAGGAGGAGGGAAATGGGAGGCGGTTGCGGGGAGGAGGCAGAAATCTTTAATAAATAAATAGAAAACTTCAGAAAGAATAGTAGGTAAAGCATTTCGCATGTCGCTTGGCCTATTGAAGAAGCCTGCTGCTTTGTTTCAAAGAGCTGGTGAGCATGTCTTATGCTCTCTGTTGTCAGGGATGTTAGCACAGGCAACCTGAAAGGCTTCTGCCTGGGTCCTTATCCTACTAATGTGCTGAAATGCTACCAGATGGGCCATTTGAAGAGTACCAACAGTGTCTTGAATTAAACTCTAGATCCTGATTCCAAATAATGGGATATAGACTATAATTCATTTTTAGACAGTAGAACCAAGCTTCATTAAAATGCCTTACAATAGAGAGCCTCACCTATGTGACCACTCCCTGTGTTCAGGGTGCAGGGAAGGGCTAGACTCGGGGCTTATACCCCAACCCTTACCCTGCACAGACTCAATCCCTCAGCCTCAGCACTCCCCACTGTGGAACTAGGATCATCCCCTTCTCTAAGAATCTATTTCCTTTTTACCCACTTATAGATTATTTTAGAGTTTCACATAATGTACCTATAATGCACTTCCCAGTCTTCCAAGGTCCATCCTCCCTCCCTTATGACCACCCCCCAAAAAAAAAGAAGAAAAGGAAAAAATACTAAGTCCAATTTGTGTTGCCCATATACTCAATGAAGTATACTCAAATTCCTAGTGCCCAGTCCCTTAAAGAAAACTGAGTCCTTCCCCACCCCTAGCCCTCTGCAAGAAACCACCAACTGAAGAGCTACACTTCAGGACCCCTGGCACAACTTTTAAGAGTTCTTTTCAATGGTTTCCTGTCTAGACTGCTTCTTCACGGGAGGTTGGGGGGAACAGAGAGAGGCTTTCAAAGAAGCCTTCTATGTCTCACAACTGTGAGTCTGCAGTCATTGGCACTACTGCAACAGAAGTTTCCTTGCCTTTTACAGTCAGTGAGAGCATGGATTGTGGACTTCCACGTGGTTTCTAGAGACAGCATGAACCATGGCCATCCACATGGCCTCCGGCAATAGCACAGACCACAGACCTTACGGTCTGCATTATATGCATATGTGTGTATATATGTACAGGAGTGTAGTGCCTACAGAGTCCAGAAGATGGAATTATATCCCATGCTTGTAGACCCTGGCAAGTCAAATTGACACAGACTACAGTCACCTAGGAAAAGACAACCCCAGTTGAAGATTTACCTGCATCATATTGACCCAATTGGCCCATGAAAATGTCCTCTGCACAGATCACATCTTATTTCCCAAAGGGCACTAAAATGGGCTTTCTGGGTGACTACATCAAAGTCCAGTAGAAATGTTTAGTGGTTAGTTAGGAACACTAGCCACATAGCAGTTCAGCTTGACCTAAGAGTCAGCACCATGTATCTACACTTGGGGCCCTGAAGACGCTTCGGAAGTTTTCCAGTTTTAATAGGCACCAGTTACTTGCAGGGTTTGTTGGAAGGAGATTCTCAGAGCCTCACTCTTTAATCTCTCATTTAATAGGTTTAGGACAGAGTTCACAGACTGTGTATTCTAGAAGCTCTGAGGAGCAATACTGCTACTTTAGGGCCGGCCTCCTTCTGGGAGCAATGGTAAGGGCTATAGAGGAGATCTGGCATATATTTTCTATACGGGGCCAGAGAGAACATGTAGGCTTTGTTGGCCATGCTATCCTTATGACTAATACTTAACTTTGCCTCTGTAGCATGAAAGCAGCCACAGATGAATACATAAATGAAGTATTATGGCTGCATTTCAATAAAACTTTATTGCAACTCTTGGTCATTGACTTGTTGGGGCAGAAAATTTGCAACATCTGCCTGAGGGTAAGAAAACATTAACCTGGACAGGAGTCTGGGAGAATCGAAGCTAAATCAGAGGAAGGAAGAGCAGTGTGTTTGATGGTGGGAGGTGGGGGGGCAGATTTTCACTGATAGTGGGATAGGCAACCCTCGGCAAGTCAGTCTCCTGTCACGTGGTTATGACAGGCACAGGAGTGGGCGAAGCTGAAGGAGACTGTTGAATTTGACAGTTAGTGGGGTATCGCTTATGAGAAGCCATGGTGAGTTTGTGGAAGGGAAGGCGATCTGTCAGAGGAAGAGGCCAGAGGCAGAGATTTGAATATTCCTCCAAGAACTTTGGCGGTGAAGGAGAGGAAGGGGTGGGTCTAAGTTTAAGTTCACAGCTAGGTCAAGGAATGAAAGCAAAGCATATTTGTAGACAGAAGAGGAAAGGGTGGATAGAAACAGAAGCCTGGGCGGAGAACTCGAAGAGGAAAGGATGGATAGAAACAGAAGCCTGGGTGGAGAACTCGCTGCCACCTTAGTAAATGGTTCTCCAGGATCCATGAAGCCCACGCTGAAAAGAAGGAAATAAAAGATACCAGGAGGAAAGAAACAGGCTTCTCAAGGAGCAGGGCAGGGGTGGGCTAGAAATCTGCAGTGGGCACTCCGTGGGCCTGAAACCTGTGTGCTGCAAGGCTGCTAAGTGGGCACGAAGGTAGGGATTACCCCACAAGAAATGTGAAGGGCAGGAAAGGAGGAGGCAAAAATAAGAGAGATCTCAACTGACTATGAGTAAACAGGGCAGACTGAAGACATTTGTGGGCAAAGTAGAGATCCCAGAGAAATGGAGTCTACACTGCGCAGTGGGCATGGGAATGGAAGAGTCTGCACTGCACAGTGGGCATGGGAA
>NC_022012.1:11048343-11092577 GCF_000317375.1 Microtus ochrogaster | reverse complement strand
ATGGATGAGTCTGCACTGCACTGCACAGTGGGCATGGGAATGGATGAGTCTGCACTGCTCTGCACAGTGGGCATGGGGATGGATGAGTCTGCACTGCACAGTGGGCATGGGAATGGAAGAGTCTGCACTGCGCAGTGGGCATGGGAAGGGATAAGGGTCTACACTACACAGTGAACACCAAAGAAGTAAGTGGTGGAGCCTTCAAGAGGAGGACTGTCGGGTAAGTTAGGGACTGAGCATGCTTTTGAAGGAGATATTCGGATTCTGGCCCATCTTTGAATTCCCCAGCCACCATGGAGCAAGCAGACAGTATGTTATAGCTACCATAATAATGTGCCACCTCTCCGCAGATTCCAAAGTAATGGGGTCAGAGGCCAGCTCTGAGACCTCTGAAACTGTGAGTCAGAATCAGTTCTTTCTCCCTAGGCTGATTAACCACAGTGTTCTGTCACAGGAACAGAACCAGTCATTCCTGTAGCTGATTGCCTAAGGTGTGTTGTCCCAGCAACAGGACCAGCCATTACTGCAGATTTGACTCAGAGAGTCTCAGGGATGGGCATGCATAAGGGCTCATTTATTAGAACATGCATCACACTGTCCTGGGGAACGTTCCCTAAGTCCACGACAGTCTAGGAGTTATGGAGAAGAAAGCCGAGGAGTTACGCAGAATAGCAGGTTGTCAGAAAATGAGGGCGAAGGACAGACCATGATCTGACGTAAGAGACCTGTGATGAGAAAAGGAAGCAACGACCAGTGCATTGTTATAGGCTTTAGACATCTTGGCACAGGTGAAGAACAGGTCTGAAAGGAAGAGGGAGTTGGAGATGTTCAAAGAAAGGTTAAAATCAATGAAGCATGTTGTGATGTCTTAGTGATTATCAGAGGTGCGGTAGTTTAAGGAATGCTTAAGGCCTAGGTGTAGTCATGGGCTTCTGGAATAGAGTTAAGATGAGCGGGTTGTGTAGTTAGCCAGGGTTGATCTTGAAGCCACTCGAAGGGATCTGAGCCAAGGTTGCCCCTACCTCAGCAGGATGAAGCATCCTCTGCCTTTCTCAGCCACGCCCCATCTTCTCTTTGTGTTTCCAGGTGATTCTGATTCTTGCTTGCTTTTGTGTTCATCCACCCTTGTCTGTATGCTGTGTTGCTTCTGTGACCACATAAGTAATTTACAATGTATTTTCACTCTCTCATTCTTCTACCTGGCAGAAGCATAACGAAAATTTCCAGACAAGTGAGAATATGTCTGTGTTTGTGACTTGACTTCTGTGTCTGTCTATCATTTCCAAATCCAAGGAGAAAATGATTTCCAATTTCATCTAGAAGAGAGAGAGGGAAACAAAGAGAAAAAAAAGCAAAAACAGAACAGTGAGCTAGTAAACAGGAGAGAGAGACAGACAGACAGACAGAGAGAGAGAGACAGACAGAGAGAAAGCAAGCGAGAGAGCACACAAGACTCCTATATGATAGAATAAGTTGCCAAGAGAAAATCTCTTGTAGGAGAGAGAATGAAGTTCCTCCATTAAAAAGTCAACAAACGTCCTCTCTTTGTTTAGAGAAAGCCTCCTCTATGAAAGACAGCATCCCCAAACCCTGTGAGGCACTGCAGGTTGCTAGGCATTGCTGAGCATGTACTGGAGGTCCCTCTGTGTTACAGGCATCCTCAAGCATCCTTAAGGAAGCTGGCATTTGAATCGCAAAATGTTTGAGCTCTCCTTTCAGTCTTCCTTCTTATAACAAATTACCTTATAGACGTTCAGCAGACTCACTTGCATTAAAAGCATTTAGGTCCTGGCAGAGGGTATCTGTAACTCTAGCTCTCAGAAGGCTGAGCTAGAAGGATCTCCAGCTTGAGTCAGACTGAGCTACATAGCAAAATCCTGCCTCAAAAATAAATAAATAAATAAATAAATAAATAAATAAATAAATAAATAAATAAAATACGAGCAAGTCCATGCAGGAAATAACCAAATGATTTCAATATTTAGCATTTAAATAGAAATGGAAGGTTATGAAACAAATGCTTGTTTCCACCTCTCGTATATAAATTCAGAAAAGGATTAAAGCATTAGATGGATGCTATGAAGTTATTGTGAGACATGCCCACATGTTGGCATGCACAAAGGTATTTATGTAGCCCTAAAATAGAGTCAGAAATGAAAACATGACAAATAGGATTATGTCAAACAAAATAATAACTGTAGAGCAAAGAAAGTAATCAAAAGAGCTAAGACAAAACAGAATGAAAGAATATTCTAGGAAGAAGATATCTAAGTCAGCATCTAGCATTTAGAAGGCAATATCGAAAATCCAAAACCTTAATTAAAAATGTTTTAAAGTTGGAATAGAAGTCACTGTGAAAGGCGTTGCTTCCCTTCTCTCTCAGAATGTTTGTCATTCCACTGTTAAAAAAGTGAAAATGAAATTTGGAGGAAAATGGATAGAGCAATGAACATTCATTCTGAGAGGGAGGGAAAGAGAGAGACCAGACCCAGAAAGACAAACATTTTGTGTTTTCTCTTATGCATAGAAGTTAACTTTTAAAATCTAAATATGTGTGTTTTGTTAGAATAGCCACAGAGGTTGGGTCTGTAGTAAAAGTGGGAAGGAGAGAGGAATCTTCCAGTGAAGGGGTAATAGAACATAGTGCTAGGAAAGGATAAAGTGCAAAGTAGAGCAGGAAGATTAAAGGCATGGGATCTCTCCCTGGTAGAGAAACAAATGTAGAGATTGATAACTGGTCCTAAAAGTCTCTTGAAAATCGTATGGAAAGCAACTTCTTAAAATAATGCATATATGAAAAGAATTTAAACGGAGTTACCTTATAATAGGGGAGAGATACCCCAAGTGCCAGGGATGGTTACATCTTTCTGATAGACCTCCCCCAATACTACAGTATATGGCCAAGACTATTGATTACACTTGTTGATTACAGCCTCACAGTGAGACCCTATTGCTGATGGCGTCATGTGCTATTTCATTAAATGTGGAGAAATCAAAGCGCTCATCAACCAGAAGCCTCACTCCCTACTGACTAGAGTTTATAGTGCTGGAAAGCCCTGTACGTACAACAAGAGGAAAGAAGGACCCATCATTCTCTCCCAGCTATGAACTCTGAGCTACTATACATGCCTGCTTATGCAATAGTGGCATAAATGTTATAGATGTACCCAAACACATTTTAAAACATTGAATTAGTCCTGATCCATGAGCTGGAACTAGTATCTGACACTGTTAATGAGGCCAAGAACCTAAGACTAGCCAGTTTGTGGAACCTAGGGGAAAGCCTAGTACTATTATTCTGCTAAATCAACAGAGAGATAAAATGACTCCTTCTGCTACACTGCAATGCCCACTCACTTCCCATTAGTCAAGCTTTCTCTTACATTAGGTGTCTATATGCAGAGAATGAGAGACTTTGGAGCAGTCAGCTGTGAGCGGATTTCTTTATAAAAACCCTTGTCCTCACTTAAGGATCTAAGCAGAAGAGGAAGTACAAATATTGTGAAAAGCCATGTGGTGATGGAGGGCACCAAGAAAATAGCATTTCCCAGACACAACTGGATACATTCAGTCCAGACAAAATCCCATCATCATGAATGGAAGGTGCGCACAAGACAAGAAGCTGTTTGTAATTGATAGCTAATGTGATAGGAAACACATTTTCTTCAATAGAGTGACCCTGGGTTATCAGTCACATGCCAGGTCAGGCATCATGCTCAGGAGTAGGTGACCAGCACAAGCTAGACTCCATTTTTGGAAGAGAAACAACATGGAGTTGAGTGGATTGGTAGAGGGCAATACGGAAAACGTTGGGGGAAGGCAAAGAATACCATCAAAATATATTCTACGACATTCTCCAAAAATAAAAAAGCATTTAAAATTGGAATAGAGGGAGCTGGAGAGATGGCTCAGTGGTTAAGAGCATTGCCTGCTCTACCAAAGGTTCTGAGTTCAATTCCCAGCAACCACATGGTGGCTCACAACCATCTGTAATGAAATCTGGTGCCCTCTTCTGGCCTACACACACACACACAGACAGAATATTGTATACATATAAATAAATAAATAAATAAATAAATAAATAAATAAATATTTAAAAAATAAAAATGGAATAGACTTTAAATTTTTAAATTTATTCTTTGAAGAGCCCATACAAATATATAACGTTTTTGTCATCTCCACCTCTAGTGCCTCCCTGATCCCTCACTCCTCGCTCCCAGTTTCAGTCCAATCAGTGCTTCCCATAGATCATGGGTATCAGTCATCAGCTGGTGCATAGGCCACCTTCCCTGGCATTATGTCTGACTCCAACTCCACAGTAATCAGCTTTCAGTAGTGCCTTACCTGCTGGCTGGGGCAGGGGTACTTCTTGAGCTCCTCCCCAGTCCATGCTGGAATTCTGGCTTTGTGATTTTATGTGGGTCATGTGTATTCCACCACAGCTACACTGCAATGCCCACTCACTTCCCATTAGTCAAGCTTTCTCTTACATTAGGTGTCTATATGCAGAGAATGAGAGACTTTGGAGCAGTCAGCTGTGAGCGGATGCAACAGCCCTGCTACGTCCAGAAAACAGTTTCACATCTGCGATTCCTTCCCTGAACCTCGGGGGAGGGGTGATATACCAGATGCTCCGTGTGGAGTTGAGCATTCCGTAACCAACAGCCATGTCTTAAAAGAAGCCACCCAAATGTTCAACTGTGTAGACTCACAGGAAATGCACACCGTCACAGCCCAGTTAGGAAAGCTGTTGTCAAAGACTGAATGAAACAAGATGCTAATGAGAAGGTGAAGAAAGAACAGGTTCTTTCACTGTTTTTTTGGAGTGTATCTGGTAAACTAATATAATACACAACACGGAAGTTGCTCAAAAAATTAAAATTCATGAACCATATGGTAGAGCAGTCCCATTACTAGGACAGAGTCAAGGGGATTAAAATCACAGTACTGAAGAGAACTCTTTGAAGAATAGGCTCAACAGAGATGTCTTTCAGCTAAGGAAGGGGTAAAGAAACTGTGGCCCATATAACAGACTCGGGAGTACTACTTAGCTTTGACAAGGTGTGGAGCAGCATGGGCAGAGCTGGGCATCCTTCTGTGAAATAAGCCAAGCATCACATGATCTCACTCATGGAGACTAAACAAGCTGATCAGAGAGCAGTGAGAGCTAACGTCTGCTTAAAAGTCAAGAGCAGAAAGGAGGCCTGCCCATCATAGTGATCGTGTCAGCAGCAGGCAGGATGACTGAGGGCTAGGGATCTTTACACAATAGGATAAAGTTAACAGCAGTATGATGAATATCTCAATATAGGTAGAAAGGGGGTTTTGAATGTATCAGCCATTAAGAAATATTAAAAGATGATGGATAAACTAATTACCTAATGCTAGCATTATACAGTGTGCACATAAATGGGGACATCACGATTCCCCATAAACATGTGGAGTTATGTTAGTCTAAAAACAGTATGATAAACATGATAGTAATGGCCTCCGTGCAGCAGCTCCATCTTTGAAAATAAATACCTCCCTGTTTTTCCACTTCTTTCTTTGTCTCTTCATGTTTGATTATTTTAATACTTTTCTCTCTCCCACTGAGATAAACATTGATATTTTAAATCGGTCTGTGTCACTGAGTTTTCTTATTAACAATGGTTCTATTTGTGTCTTAACATTCTCGCATGTCACTGAAAAAATGAGAAAACCTTAGAAATCACCTCACCCGTCAGCGCTCACACCGGCGCACCCTGCGCTGGGCGCCCTGTGATGTGTGGGTACAGTGACCCTCTGCCTGGTTTCTGTCCAGCTCCAAAGGGTCAAAAGAAAGAAGGAGAGTGTGAAAGGCACACGGAGAGGGTGTTAGAATGAGGACAGGGTGTGCTGAACTTGATATCTGCTTTTTTCTTCCAGATGCGTAAAGGTTTGCCCATTTACCTCTTGACTAAATTTGTGCAAATTTGATCCATACTTGACATCTATGAATATTCTAAATACTAAAACATCAAAAAGCAAATTCTGAAAAAGTTGAAAGCTCTTGCCCAAACTTATTTACTTATATTTTCACTATGAAAAGCCTATTATCAGAAAATGAAAAAGAACAGGTGACGGCACAACACCTGAATTCTAAATGTAAAATCTCAGCTCTCCGTGCTTTAGAGAGACATATCCACACATATGCCAGTGAGGCGTGGAATTTGGCACTAAAACTCTGTTCAGATGGCAAAATCAGGTACATTACTGGTCTCCAAATGAAGGCACACCTGTGATTCTTCCCTGCTATCCCAGATACTAAGGAGGTCAAGGCAGGAATATCACAAATTCAAGACTTCCTGGACAACTTAGTGAAGCTCAGCCTTCCAGGGAAAGTGAAGCAAAAGTTGGCAATGCATCTCAGGAGCTGAGCACTTGTCTAGCGTACGGGAGGCATCAGTCCTCTGCACTGGGCAGAAAGAGGTCGAGATGTAAGAAGTGGGGCATTTCGGGATGGATGGACTGTAGAGGCTCAATTACAGAGGAATCCTAATCCTAAAATTTGACTTCTAGGACTCACCATGTGCTAGATTGGAGCATTTAAGAATTTTTTGTTTTATTTTGTTTTTATTCAAAATTTTAAGGTGATGGTGGGCATTTTGGAAAACCTATTCTTGATTTTAAAGTTAATTAGAGTACCCACAGTTTGTTTATAAAATACGAGATGTAGAGTGCTGGTCATTCTAGGAACAAATCCTGTCTCCCTAGGTGAACTTTTGGGAGTCATTGACGCGAAATGGTTACCACAGAGAAAACAGAGGTAAATGCGTTCCCTGCCGAGTGTACCACCCAGCCATCAGCGTTCATCAGAGCGGAGGTCTTTGCCAGAGGGGCCGGGTGCTCTCAGTCCGGGTGTGTCAGTAATTGCCATCGACCAAGCAGGCTGCCACACCTGCATGCCTTCCTTCCGTGCGCTCTTTTCTTCCGCTGGACTTCATTACATATTGATTGACTTCCCGGGTTTTACAAGTTCATAAGTCACATCTTTTAAGAGGCTTCTTGGCTTTTGTGTGTGCTGACGGAGAGCCTGAGAAAGATGGATACTGAAATGGCCGCTGCAACGGAGTGTTCACCGCCCTCCTTCAGTTTCCGGCGCAGAGCAAGGCGTCAAAAGAAGCCTCCTGAAGAAGCGGGTTTTAGGCAGCACAGACACCTTAGCAAACCTCTCGGAGCTGGCAGCCAGCCCTCTGAGGTGTGATTGAAGCCCTTGCTTTGCATATATGAGAGTTGGAGAGAATTTACAACTCCAAAGTGGACTTACACTAATTGCACAGTGGGATTCCACTTTGCAATTAGTTATAGACTTCATTACGTGATTGCAAATCTATAATTCTAGGATAAGATGGAGCAGACGCTCTCATTTCAAAGGCCTGCCTTTTATGCTGCCTATGGCCAACACTACTTGAGGAGAGAAACCTGAGATTTCTTTTACACTTCATTTTTTTCAGTTGTGTAGTGTTAGGTATCAATATTCTATAATTAATTTATTTCTAAAAGATTCACCACTCTTTCAAGCTTGGGCATTTAAAGTTATGACTTTGTGCAAGAAGTTTAAGCCATGAATTTATTGTTGTTTATAGATATAAAGTGGCTATAGAGACTCTGCAAAGATATATTTACTATTTTTAGCATGGCATCCAAATGTTTTTGGTTATAACATAAACCAGGTATTTGACATCTTAAAGTCTCCTTTATAGGTAGGTCTTAAACATTTTTTTCCATTTACAAAACAAACTGGTTTGTAAATACCCATTTCTATTTTTTCCATCTAAGCATTTTTTTTTTACTCTCCATAGACCAGTAATTTTTTCCCCTATGGAATGGTAATTGGGTATCCAACGTTGACACCCAGCATTGCTTTAAATAGCAAGTCAGCCAGCTCTGTAGGTTGGTGGTCCACTATTAGAAACAAAGGACAGGATTCAGACTGTCTTTAATATTAACTTGGAGGTCATTTGGTTATTTCTTTCTTAATTAATTTCTCACTGCCAGTGGAGTACATCCAAAGCAGAAAGGGTCACCACTCTACATTTGACCATGTGTGTGATTGAGAGATTCTGCTGACGGAGGCCTGCTGAGCCCTCCCATGTGTGAGAAGTGGCCGGCTGGCTGTGAGGAGCAGAGTTTTGGGAGAGAACTCATGGCAAGCAGGCGAAGGGGTCTCAGAACATTTCCATGGCCCTGACTACAGCCACTGCTCCTATTTTCTCTGTAAGGAGGAGACAGAGCAGGGAGAGGAAGTTTTCTGGCGATGGCTGTCACTTCTTTACGGAGTTTGCAAACAGAAACTATAGGCATGAGTGTGTCTTCTGTACCGTTTAGTAAAATGACATACACACTCACAATGTTGCCACAGAAAGTCAGACGGCAGTTTGCTGTGATAAAGACAGCCCTGTTTGCTGCAGATCAGTCAAACAGTGCTGTACATGTGGTATTTACTCGAGACAGATTTAGTAAACACACACAGCTCCAGAGGAATCCCCCTTAAACTAGACAAAACTCAAGTGCTTCCATAAAAAGAAGTATTACGGCCGGGCGGTGGTGGCGCACGCCTTTAATCCCAGCACTTGGGAGGCAGAGGCAGGCGGATCTCTGTGAGTTCGAGACCAGCCTGGTCTTACGAGCTAGTTCCAGGACAGGCTCCAAAGCCACAGAGAAACCCTGTCTCGAAAAACAAAAACAAAACAAAACAAAAAAAAAAAAAAAAAAAAGAAGTATTACGACTCACAAGGAGCCACACAGATCCTGCACTGATCACTGGAGGGCCTATCCCAAACATCATTATTATGGAGACAGGTGCCATCTAGGCTGACGTGGGCTCTGAACCTGAAGTGGGAGGGTTCTGATGTGTCCAAGGCCAAGGTTCTTCTCATAGCTGTAGTATAGATCTCCTCATAGTAACTGGAAGCATCTAATTATTTGTCCTTATTAATTTAGAAGAACTGTATAGAATGCAACTTTTGAGCAAAAGGAGGAGGCACTTAAAATGAATTACTAATTGATGATGTTATCAAAGTGATATTATCTGCTAGTATTATGACTATAGATTTTCCTGTCCTAACATCCTCACCGCTGACTTCTCAGACAATGACTTTCAGGATGAAAATTTTACTATTAATTACAGTAGGCATATAATTTCCAAAGGATAAACACTTCCGGGAAAGCTCACAAAAGTGTATAACTCTCCAGTATTGGATGAGTTTATTAGGGAAATAAGAGCTTAGATACTATGTTTCAAGGGAATTTTAAGAGGGAAGACCAGGTCCACTCCTGTGAGACTCATGATTTGGTTTGGAAGGAAAAGTGTGGGCAAAGAAGATGAGATAAAACCTAATTTACTTTTATCTCCTACTGTAAATTATCTATGATCTTAAAGGGTGAGAGTCAGGCAGACGCCATGTAGCTGCCTAAGGGGAAAGATGCCGGAATCTCATGGTGATACATAGATTAATAGAAATGGGTTAAAGTGTAAGAGTTAGCTAGAAATACACCTGAGCCATCGGTCAAAGCAGCTTTTTTTTAAATCAATAGTAATAAAACATATTCACAGCTTGCAGAGGTGAACCCCACACTATCAAGACTCTACAAACTGAGATTGCATTTTAAGTACTGTTTTATGGTTCATTTTTAACTGAGAAAACGCCACCTTCTTCACGACTTAGTCTTAACATACTTAAAAACCCCACGGAAGGGAACTGTTTATTACTTTTAGAAATCTTTAAGTTATCTGGGTTTCTGTGTCACTACGCTATCATCAGTTGCCCTTCCATGACCTGAAAGGGGCAGAGGGTCTTGAGATGATGAAGAAACAAAGCAAAGCAAAACAAAATCAATAAGGGGCTCAAGCTACTGGACTGGGTGCAGCTTCTACAGACTCCCAGAGAGTTGAAAACCATACCCCAAGTAGATTGACCATGTGGCAGGAGAGAGAATACAGGAAATCGATTTGGCAACTATGCCTAGGATATGTCTCTTGAGCAGTCCTTAAAATTGGGACTCTCTTCTACTTAAAGGTGCACATCTACATAAGGAGAGGAACAGTGACACCGAACTGTATGGACCCAAGTCATTCAGCCTCAATAGCCTTTGTCTGTGACCGCCTGGGCCACACCAGTCTATCTTATTGCCCAGAACGAATAGCTACACAGCTTCCAGCTGGGACTAGAACTGTGAGTTTGTCCCAGTAATATCACGATTAAGTGAACGTCGAAGTAACATTAAAAATGTCTTCTCTTAATCCAAGTCTGGCAAGAACCTGCAAGAACGCACCTGGCTGCAAGAATCACTGAAATCATATAGCCTATCCTTGTCCTCCTCATTTCTCCCTTCCCCTTCCCTCCTCTCTTTTCTCTCCTCTCTTCTCCTCATTTGTTTTCTGTGGTTCCACCAATAGTAAAGTTGACTTTAGCAGTTACTTGTTGGTGTGAAACTCATTTTCAAGTCTCAGTCCTCAAACCTGGCTCACCATAAAAATTATAGGAGCCCTGAAAGATCACTTCCCTGGTTTAGGCCACATAGGTGGGTATAGAAAATCAAAATAATTGCTAGTAAGCCTTCCTCTACCAGAACTAAGACGACTTCAGAATGAATCATGCCAGCAACACTTCTGAGAATCCTCTCTGTTTCATTAGCTAGATCCATTACCTCTTATAGATTCTGGGGACAGAAGACGCAGTCACAAACCTTACTTTCCTAAGAGCGTCTTCTCACCACGTTAGGACTGTGACTCTAGCCTGAGTGCTTCCTATCTCCCCTACACTGCAACACCTTCCTTTCACCTATAGGCTTTTGCCCCAATCAAGCAGTGTCTTCAGATAAATTCTCCTCTCTTTCATATCCACAAGGCCACGGCAGCTTGATTCTCTTCCCTTTGGGGAGTCATGGAGTCCTGGTTTCTTGCTGAAAGGTTGAAGCTCTTTCTCCTACTTCCTGATACTGAGTGGAGAGTGTTCACTCATTGGAGACAAAAGGGTCCATCATGAGTATACGCCCATCTTTCCTCCTCTGGGATGGATTCTGTTCCCTCCTTCCTTACGCTTTTTTTAATTTGCTTCCTTTTCTTTGTGAGGGGCTTTCTCCAGTGGACATTTATTTCTTTAGCATATTTAAATATATCCTAAAAAACACTTAATTCTACATGTTATCAGCTTTGCTTGTGATCTTCAATGTTTTTAATTAAAATATAATCACATTGTTTTTCCTCTTCCGTTTCCTTTCTCCAACCCTTCCTATGCACCGTTCTGCTTTCTCGCTAATTCATGGTTCCCATTCCTTCCATTGGTGTGTGTGTCTGCATTTATAAATATATAAATACAACCTAACCCGTTCAATCCATATAATGAGATACACACATGCAGTACACATATATCTGCTTGTATGCACATATTCAGGACTGAATATATCTTCCTTATTCCTTAGTCTGTTCTGAGTGTTTCCTCTGGACCTGACCTGGTGTATTCATTTGCCAGGAGTGCCTAGGACATATTTATTGGCTCCTTGGAAAGGAAACCAACTGGGCTGCTTAAGGGCCATTAGTCAGTGTTGGGATTTACAGGGAGAACTTCCTCACAGAAACTTGGATTTCTTTCCATGGGAAATAAAGCTTTTCTAAGTCAAAACTGTAGCTGGGACTTAGCCATGATTTTTCTTCAGTCCATTTTCTTAGCAGTGAGTTTTAAGAAAGCCAGCCGTTGTGAGGAATTTGTTTATTGAACTGTCCAAGGTGAACTGTCCAGGCTGAGGACAGATTTGCTGTGTGATAGAATCTTCAGGTTGGAAGGGGCTGTGGGGGGGGGCGGTGGGGTTCCTGCACTGAAACAATTGCAAGTGTTGATGAATTCTGAACTGAACTTGTCCTATTGTGAAAGACTCCGGGATTGCTTTGAGATTCCCCTCAATTGCACTTGAATGCTTAAGCTAATTCAGATTAGCTATCATCAGTTTTATATGCCTGCCTGTGAGTTTGTGCAGGTGAGTTTTATATGCCTGCATGTGAGTTTGCGTGTGTGCAGGTGAGTTTTATATGCCTGCGTGTGAGTTTGAGTGTGTGCTGGTGAGTTTTGTACGCCTGCGTGTGAGTTTGCGTGTGTGCAGGTGCATTTGTACGCCTGCGTGTGAGTTTGCGTGTGTGCAGGTGCATTTGTACGTGTGACATACTTGTGCAGAAGAGAGGACAAGCTCACGTTTGGAGATAATGTCCCTCATCAGCTGAAGTTGGCAAGGAGTTCAGGCTGGCTAGTCGGAGTGCTCTAGTCACCTTTCTATATCTGTCTCCCCAGCACCGCGGGTTCAATGACATTCCTCCATGCCTGCCTTTTAACAGGAATCTTCAGATCAAGCCCAGGTCATCATGCAGCCAAGGCAAGCACTTTACTGACTGAGCTATCACTTTAGCCCCAATTTTTCCATTATCCAATCCCAACTTCCCATTTCTGTCTCTGCCATATAGAACAGAATCACTGGTCTACAAAGAACTGTAGGCAACTGAATAAATTTGGGCAGGACAGGTGATCATGCCCAGAAAAGAGCACCCAATTGGTTGTCCAGTGCCAAATGCTCATCCCTGAAAACATACATCACATAACATTATATGAACTGAACAGGGTATGTTTAGAAATGTATCTGTATGTACATATACGTATGAATCTATGTATATATGCATAGCAACTATTTGTGAGAAAAGGGGCAATGAATCTGAAGGTCAGTGGGGCTGGGTATATGAGCGGGTTTGAAGGTATGAAAAGGAAGGGAGACATGCTGCAATTATAAACTCAGAAAGTGCACTAAATAAGTGAGTGAATGTGGAAATAAGAACTGAATATGATTTGGACATTGTCATCAGTGCAAATGAGATATTTTGAAGATTCTGCCGCCTAGGATAGAACCTTATTCTGCTTCACCCAGCTGCTTTCAAGCTGGCAATTGTCTAACCTTTCTGAGCCTCAGTGTCTTTTGTAAAGGCACGATAAGAATGATAGCTACCTTATAAAGTCTCATCACTATGAGCAGGTTGGCACACGATGGATAAGACACGCGTGTCAGGGGAGATATACAAGAATGAGCCCATTAGAGAACAAAGGGAAAGTTCCCATTGCCATCCACATTTCAAAGTGCCACTAACTACAGGCATAACGTTTCCCGTGACAGACATGCCCTACTGTGTGAAGCCTTATGGACAGTTCATTACGTAATTAGTTGACATGTAGAGGTGACAGCTATCCCATTGTAGCAGAACGAGTTATACAATCGTTTACCTTTAAGTAAACTAGAGGGCAGAGCTCTGATCCACATGCCTTTAATTTGAGGGCAGAACTGTTTTTGAGTACAGAATTCTGGTTGTAAATAGCATCCAATTGGTTGATGCTTGCCTAGCATGCGGGAAACCCCGAGTTCTATCCTCAGTAGAGTATAAAGCAATCATGGGCAGAACATAGGGCTCTTGGCTTCCCTCAGAGACTGTATTATCAATATTGGTTCTTACAGCCAGTGTGTTTCTAAGTGAACAGCATTTTTTTTGTGACCAGATTTTGACATGGACTATCTCAATACAGGTGGAGATGAGTAGCGTTTACAATGGCACTGTAGACCACAGAATAAAATATAAATTTTCCTTCAGTGGACTAGGGAGGTGGCTCTGGGAACCAAACCTTTGATGTACAAGCCCAAAGATTAGAGTTCAGATTTCCGGAACCCAGGTAAGATGCTAAGTAGGCAAAATAACCAACCTGGAGTCCCAGTGCTCAGAGGGTGGCATCCAATGTGCATGCTGGCCATGTTCAGGAATAAGAGACTGGGAAAGATTCCTGAAGTTAACCTTGGGCCTCCAGATACGTGTGAGCATATTTGCAATTCTGATATTTATACATACATTCTTGCACACATACAATGCAAATATTTCTCCAAGTGAGATTTTTTAAAAATAATAAGTGTATGTATGCATTTATGTATGTATGTATGCATGCATGTATCTTTGTATGTATGTATGCATGAATGACATGGAATTTGAGAACTAAAGTACTAAAGAAATTTCATTTGACATAAATGAATCTAGGTATTCTAAGCACAAAGTATAGTATTTCTTTGAGTCTTATTAGTAACTTGTCTTGTGTTAGCACTGATATTATGGTGTTATAGATTTATTCTGGAACATAGCATGATATATTTGTTTCATGTTCTTAATTATTCCTGTGAGACATTGATGTTGCCATGTCCATTTTAATGTTGAAATGACAGAAATTTGGTGATGTTACTTTCTTTGTCTAAGATCACATGGTTAATTAATTGTGTATCCATGATATGAATCTAGCTCTGCCTTGGTCTCAGGGCTGTGTACACTGAGTCACAATTAGGCAGCCTGGCAGGCTCAAATGCACTGCAACACTAACAAGGGGTTCTGGGTTGGGGGACAAATGTCAAATGCTGATACTCTTCTTTACTACTTGTTTGAGGGTTTTAGAACTCTGGCCACTTCTTCAGAACCAGAAATAAGTGTTTCTCATTTAAACCTTGTGTGAGAACAGCACACGAGGAGAAATACAGTACTTTGTGCGAGTCTAACCCAGAAATGCATAAAAGTCTCGTGTGTTCTTTTCCACCTGGGCCTGGGTACTCTGCTCCACCCCCTAGGAAAAAAAATGAAAGAAGAGATCTTGGTTTTAATGGCTGCTTGCAATTTCATCTCAGGTCTTGTTATAAAGTTTACATCGAAAGCTTTATAGCGATACCAAGTTCAAGCTAAATTTGAAAGTAGCTGTGGGAGAGATGGCTTTAACATTTCCCTGGGGAAGTGGACTGGAAAATTGCTGCAGAGTGAGCGGCAGGGAGCAATCAGGAATTGGCCTCTTGGGCTGGACGTAATTACCTAATGGATTCTCCATCTCTGAAAATTTTGAGAAAGGAAAAAATTACCTTAAAAATAACAACAAAAAATGTGAAACCCACAACCTTTTCCATTTCTCCTCAGAACTATAAACCCCTGTCTTCCTGTGGCGCCTTTGAAGAGGAGTGTCCACTGAGTAGAGACCAGCAAGGGGCAGACATGTGGAAAAGAAATGGGCTTGGCGTGTGATTGAAAACTCACAAGTTGCATAGTTCCACTTTTTCAATAAATCCTCAATGAATGTGGTGATCCAGCTCCTCTCAAGACTGTTTTGGGTACAGAATATATTCATATATATATATATATACATATATATATATATACATATATATATGTATATATATATATATATAGTCTATATATTATGCTTGCATGGGTTGGGGATCAGAGGACATCTTTCAGGTAACAGGTTTCTTTCTTCCATGTAAGTCCCAGGGACTGAACTCAGGTTGTCAGACTTAACAGCAAGTTTCTTTGCCTACTGAGCCATCTCACTAGCCTAGGAACTATACTTTAATGAAAAATATGGCATAATTATGACTATTTTACTTTTCCAAAGGCTCTGAAGGCAATTGAGGACTGGTTCTGGCTGTTTGTGTACAGCATTCTCTGATCAAAGGCTCCACTCCGCAATCAATTTTCACCACATACCCACATCAGTATCCGCTCCTCTTGCTTGGAATTTTCTTGGGTCCAGAAACATTAATTCCAGCTCTCCCACTGATACCAGGTACATCACAATACATTTTCTGTTTTAATGTGATTTGTTATTATTACCCAGAGTGCCCTGGGGATGACAAAGCATCTATTTGTTCTCTTACTTATTATATTTTCATTATTAGCTCTGGGAATACGTATGCTTCAGTACAGGATGATTCCCAATAGAGTCATTGAAAAAAAAATAAACGTGAGAGCTTCCTGCGTGCCTAATGTGTAACAGGCAAGGCAGACCTACAACCGCAGTTAACGCCCACTCCTTGTTTTCTTGATGTGGAGAAGTAAATCATTTGCAGGAGAATTTAAAACACAGGGTACACAATGACAAGACCTGCAAGGAATTGTGTCCTATGAGATTCGACGAGGAGACTTTGTCCTGGCTTGAGCTTCCATGGGATAGCACCTGAGACTTAGCTATAGTGTCAAGTCAGCTACAAAGGAACATCTCAATTGAACACAGCACCAGAGCAAAGATCCAGTGCTGGGGACAGATGTGCTGTGGAAGGAATATGTGACTCTTTTCATTCCATCAGAACTTTGCCTGTGTGATAGTTGTGGGTGGCAATACTGACGCTAAATATTGAACAGCACAAGATCAAGATGTCAAGAAGGGACCTTGAACTTGAGACTTGGCCTTGTGGGAGGCGTGATTATTATGGAGTTCTATGGAAGTAGGGATTGTGTAATGAAGATGTCAGGAACGCTGGTGAGGAGGAGGGGTGCAGTACAGACAGGTGAGAAGAGTGAAGGTGACCATGGGGGACACTTGAAAAGTACAATGACCATGGGGGTCAGGAAAGGAAGACCATGAAAGAAAAACCATCAATTTGCCCACGAGTTTGTTCGAGCAGAAGATTAGGAGTTAGAGAGTAAGAAAAGTTGAAGGCCTTAAGAGAATTAGGTGAGAAAGGAATGATGTAAACACAATGATGGAATTGGGCAGAGTGATTGTGGGAAGCTGAGAACTGGTAGGCAGACAGGGGGGTCAGTCTGATCAAGTCTGTGTGTGTGTGCGTGTGCATGGTTTGTGTGTGTGTGTGTGTGTGTGTGTGTGTGTGTGTATGTGTGTGATGCTGTGCTTGGAATGTAGTTTTTCAAGAAGAACTGAGACATATCTCAACATATATCAACACAAATAATGAATTGCCTGGCTTCTTAGTTAGGGGAAATGCTGACCTGAAATGAACTAGGAAGGACCTGGTGTGCCCTTGGAAACCAATGGAATAATTTATCTGGGGTGTTGGAAAGGACCTAGTGACCTTCAGCTTCAAAGCACGTGATTTCTGTGGGCTTTCATGTCATCCTGTGGTGTTGCCCATGCGTGAAGTGGAGAGGAGAGGAAGTGATTGGGGTGCCCTTACAAGGGAGCTGATGTTTACCCTCACGTCTTTCTCTCCAGAAAGTGGACGTGTTATGTACTAAACATTTGCTTTTCTGAGGCAGCAAAGTAGAGCTGAGGCACCTTCTGCAGCTGCCACGTGTCCCCAGCACCCAGGGGAAGAGCTGTCAGTGTGCCCTGTTTTCTGACTCAATGCAGCCCCTTACTGTGGCTCTTGCCTTCTCCTCTTCTCCTTTCATGGATCTTGTTTCTTCAAGGTAGAATTTTCCCAATTTACCAGCTCATAGGGGGGCAGGAAGAAGAAAGAGACAGAGACAGAGAGACTATACTATGTATGTTTTATGTTTTAAGTGTATTCATTTTTGTGCTACTAAGAGTCACATTTTAAAAAAAACTGACCTAAGGCTCTAGAAATTTGCCCTGCAGGGAAAAGGAAAAGCAAAGGTCTTTATCAGCTTTCTTACTTGGTTATAAAAGTGATAAGGCATGAAATTGAAACAGATGGTATCAAAAGCAGCTAGCCTTATTTCCCTTATCTGGCTTTTCCTTACAAGTTCTATCATTTCTTTATAAAATCCCACTTCTGGTTGCTTTTTTTCAAGGGCTGCAGTGAAGACCCCTTCCCCCACAAAGTGAGTCCGCATGAAGGTGTGTTACAGAAGCTGGATCCACAATAGACCAGAAGTTTCATTTATGTATTTTTCACGAATACAACTTAAAGGTATTATGAGCGTTCTCTTGTCTTTACCAACACCAACATGCTGTGGTGTTAGGCTGCCCACGTGGGTGCTATGGACAATCTCTAATGAGTTATAGTGAACATGATAAAAAGCCTTCTTGGAAAGTTGAGGTGGTTTGAGAACAGCAGACTGGCTGTGTGTGCCTACACACAGTAGCTAAGACAGACAGCAAAATGACTTAAGTGGCGGTTATCTGAGTCACTTTTGTCTACAATATTAAACAGTTTAGATGGCAAGATGGTTGGATCATTATTTGCAGATTGTGTCTGAGAGTTTGCTATAGGGCAGCTACTGAGCGAGAGGGGCCATATCATAATCCATATTTTAAAATGCTGCCACAGGCATCGGGTGGGTATTGCTCCCTAAGTCACTCCTCAGTCCCCACACTTGATGTGGAGGGTGTTGAAAAGGCATTATTTTCTGAGGCAAAAATTTTCATTTCTTTACTGGAAGAATTTTGAATGTAAAGAGACAATTATCCAATTAAGAAAGCCATCTTGCCATGGTCACACTGTTAAGTAGGAAAGGTAGAAGAGATACGGGCAGCTCCAGTATGCCTCTGAAGAGCAAGACAGCTCAGGTGTGGGGCGGTCGGGATGAGGCTTTCCTGCGGATTGCTGGACTGAAATCCCACTGAAATCCACCGGAGGAAGAGCTGAGAAGTGTGCTCTACAGGACCGACATGCGCACTGCTCCACAGATATCCCAGTCCTCGCACTTTGGATAAAGGTCAAGAGGCTCCAGGAAGAACCCTCACTTTCTGTCTTCCTTCCCCATTCCTCCAGCATAGCTTTCTGGTTCTTGAGTTAATATCTAGCATGACTCTCAGCTGAAACTGTAGCTTCATTAAGTACCTTTTCATTATTAATTATAAGGCACAGCTTGTATTATTTTCTTCCAAACCTCTAATTTGGAAGGATCTTGTCTGTGGCCTAAATGCCCCTTAAAATCATGTCTCCAAGCATTTAATCAACAGAATTGGGTAATAAACAAGCCACGTTTCTTTTCAAAATTTGGTTCTCTGAGCATGCTCTTTCCTCCTTTCTTTCTGCAGTTTGAGAAGAGAGTCTCATTGTGAACCATGGTGCCCAGATAATTTACAAAGTGTGTTTTCTCCTTAGTATATGGGCAGTAGCCATTGATACATATACATGTCTTACAGAACAAACTGCCATCTGTCCCCTGTCTGACACATAGGCTCCTCCTTGAGAAAGCATCCGTAGGTAGGCATACAGAGTGGAGTGATGCCTGGCTGCGTTTCGGCTCTTTTCACTGTGTGGGTCAGGAAATTAACTTTAATCTAACTTGCTTCCATTGCTTTATTAGCTGCAGTGGGTACACTTTGTGTCAGGAGACAGCCCAATAGTCTTGTGTAGAGAATGTGAGCCTCTCTCTCCCTGCTCTACGGCATCAGTCTCTGAGACTGAGGTGTCCTGAAGGAGGCTCATGTTCCTTCCCTGTGCTGAGGGGTCCTGGGATCTGTAGGGACTTTCCCCTTTCCAGCTCACTTGCAGAATGCTTTTCCTACTTGTAGGGTAGTGACTATCTGCCAGAACTGTCAGGAAAAGCTGTTGGACATTTGAGTGCTGGTCGGGGGATGAGGGGTCTTTTCTCTGTTTTCATCCAATGACATTTCCTCTCTGGGTTCATGCTCCATAAGTCTAGTGAACTCTGGTATGGCACCCATGGAGTAACATTCCATGACTAAATGGTTCATGGGTGTGTGCGTTGTCCTATACATATTCAGGAGGACGTTGTTGTTACCACTGCACCTGGTGTGGAAAGGCACAGAAAACTATCTGCTTAACACACATAACCTGGCAAAGACCAAAGTCCCGAATTTCCACTTTGCTCGCTTTGGTACCAACCCATTTGCTGTCAATGTTCACCAAAATAAGCTAGTTTATCATTTGATAGTTTATCCTGCCCACTTAGCCTAGAACTATGGGGCAAAAGACAAATTCCAAGAACACAGTGTAGTAGACCCAGTCTCTGTTGGTATTCAAGGATTTTATAAATGCATTTTGAAATCTCTAACCAGACATCTAATCAGTTAACTAGTTCTAACACACTAACCTTAAACATAAGAGAATGATGGAACTCATTTGCATTGAGAAAAGTGAAAAGAAATCAGTCTGGCAGGCCCCTTGACATCTTGGAAGGGGCACAGGCTTTGGCCGAAGGTATTTGGGCAAGAGCAGCTTCTTGGAGACAATGAAATTTAGATGGCAACAGCTTCAAAGTTTGTGTGATGAAAAAAGTGGGGGTGGGAATGGGAAGTGAGTCCAAGAAACAGGCTCTCCCAGTTAGACCCCACACCCGCTGTCTGTCTCTGATACCCTCCGAATGAGGTGTGGAGGGATTATTAAATGAAAGAGAAAAGAAGCTCTCAGGGAAGGTTGGCTAAATTATTGGCTAAAATTACTTCCTTCGTTAGGATAACACCTCCCATCCTAAATAATTTTTGTAAAATTACAGCAGTAAAAATGTTGACAGGTTTGAAGGTTGTGTCCTCAATCAAGTAACAGTGAAACTTACTTGCTAGGATCTGGGAATGAGGTTGGATGGAACATATTCATTCTCTATGTGCGTGGTGACACTTTGAACACCTAGGGTATTTCTCCTTCACTGTGGACTGGGAGCAGAAAACTCTTTCAGAGAACAACGGTTTCTGTCTCTGCCCAAGACCCTCCTCCAGGAGGTACCCAAACCACCAGTCAGTGCAGACTTCAAAAGGGAAGAAAGCAAAGTGGTCACCACAGAGTCACGCTGCTTCTCTGAATTCCTATGTGGGTCAAGAAGGCTCAGAAAGGCCAGGCCAGGGATGTGCCCAGAAAGACACAGAAAGAAAGGAAAGTGTGAACTAGATCCAACTATATGTCTTATGTCCATGTTTTCCCATGTCCCCAGTGAAGGCCATCACACTTCCTAAGTGATTGCAAATAGATCATTACCCAGTGCCTTTGGTCCCCTATATGCTGCTCTTCCATACGCTCTGAGACAGAGCCTGGATGGACTAAGTGTCTTATACACTACACGGTGAGCTTTTGTACGCTGTGTGATTTAGCCTAGATGACTTTGATCCTGTCCACTGATTGCAAAAGAGATTACTATATCACTACTAGGTTTTTTTGGTTTTGTTTCTTCCTGTTTTTCAAGACAGGGTTTCTCTGTTTAACAGTTCTAGCTGTTCTGAAACTAGCTGTTGTAGACCAGGGTGACCTTGAGCTCACAGAGATTTGCCTGCTTTTGCCTTCCTAGTGCTGGGATTAAAGGCATGTGCCACCACCACCAAGCTCCTATTCTGAAGTTTTAAAGGAAAAATTATTTTCCTTAAGGCAATACTTTTAATATGCCTCCATTCTCTTTTAATGGTTGACTCTCTGCATAGATTCTAATTGAACCTTCAGACATATCACTAACCTATTTTAATTTCTGGTCCGTCTTCTCTCTTCATTTCTTTTCCATCCGAGTGATGGCTGTGCCGTTGTGGCAGCCATGATGACTGTATAATGTATCTCCCTGAATCTCATGGAGGATTGACTGAAACGTAAGCAACCCTCAGCTTCTAAAAGCTGCTGGCCAGCATTTGCACACATGCACAGCCTACACCCCTGGCAAACATTGCTTTTATTTACAGCAATGTTTTCCCTAATGAAGAGGGGTTGGAGATATTTAGATTAAGCTGGTTAGATTATGATTTGGGAACATTATGCCTTCCATTTCAGATCTCACTCTGCCCAGGAAGAATTAAAAAATTGATGCATTCAGGTGTTTTCCGCATGTTGAGCTGCAGTGGAATGCAGACTCAGCTTTTCCTCCTCTTTATCTAGGAGCAAAAATACCAGCATGCTGTAAACTGCCTTGGGTCAGAATGCCGCGTGTTGAATATTTCAACAGACTGAACTGGTCGAATTAGTGGACTCACTAGAGTTAAGGTCAAAAGTTAAGTTAAAAACATTTCCTTATAGTTATGATGCGACTCAGGGTGTTGACAGATTCCAGACAGGCCCCAGGAGTGGAGAGGTGTTGGTCTTAATGAGCCCCAAACAGGCTTGCCTGGCTGTGTTGTCGCTGGCCACTCTGAAGTGCCCTGAATTGAGATCACGTAAGTCTGCATTGAGACCCACCGTAAGTGAGATGACCAGCAGTTATTTTCAAAGAAAGAAGAGGGAACACAATTTTTTTGATTTATTCTTTTCTAAAGTTACCAAATCTTATAAAAAAGTGAGCCTGTTTGTTATATGGGATCAGACAAGACAGAACTTCAGCTTTGCCGTTGATAATTAAGTTATTTATTGGAAAAGCTTGGGCTTGAAGTTGTGAGAGGAAAACTAAATGAGGAGTATTTCTCAGAGATTGGGGAGATGGCTCAGTGGGTAAGAGCACTTGTTGGGCAAGCATAGGGACCCGAGTTTGGGTCCCAGAATTCACATGAAAAGCCAGGCCTGGCCCTATGCATTCCAGTGCCCTGTCGGGGGGCAACAGAGGAATTGTTGGGTATAAGACAGCTTTAGGTCTGGTGAGAGACCCTTTCGACAGTATATAAGGTGGACAGTTATAAAGCTGGACATCTGACATCTTGATTTTCAGTTCCAAAGGATGACCACGGGCACATGTTCACAAACATACGTGCCTCTCCTTTCCACCCTCTATCTCGCCCCTCGCAGCCCCCCCCACACACACACATAAATGCACACTCATGCACATCACACACTCATACACACAGACACAAAGAAAGAAAAGAGTATTTCTTGGGCTGATGTGGACAGTTATAAATGGCAACAGTGGAGAATCACCTCAGAAAAGGGTTTCATTTGAAGAATTATCTAGATCAAGTTGGCCTGTGGGCACACAGGGATTGCCTAATTGTTAACTGATATGGGAAGACGCCCCGTGGATGTGAGTGGCACCATTCCATAGGCACTGGGAAAGAATGGAGAACGTTAGCCAGGCAGGTCAGCAGAGCACAGGAGGAAGCAAGTAGGACACTGTGAGCAGTCTCTTTGCTCTTGGCTGTACGTATGATGTGACCTGCTTCCAGCTTGCATCTTCTTCCCTGACGCTTTAAGCCAGTAAACCCCTTTGTCCCTCATGCTGTCTGTCAGTCTGAATAGTTTTGTCACAGAAACAGGACAGTTAGAAATTGATAGAATGCTTGTTTAGCACACAGCAAGCCCTTGGTTAATTTCAACTTAATAAAGCATGACCTGCGTGTGATATTGCATGTCTGTAATCCTAACAGCACTTGGGAGGTGGAGGCAGAAGTATAAATACTTGAAGGCCATCTGAAGCAGTGAATTTGAGGTCAGCCTGGGCTACATGAGACCCTGTTTAAAAATAAAATTTGTATTTCTTGTTAGGAGTTGAAGACAAAAAGAATAACCCGGAATTGCATGTCTAGATGCCAAGCTGTATTGTGATTTAATGACTGTCCACCTTTCCTAATTATTTTTATGCAGAGTGCATGTAGCCTTAAATATTACCATTTAGAAGTTGAGGAAATGATTTTTTTGGAACATAGTCTTAGAGCTCAAATCTTAGATTCTAGTCTAGCTAATGTGCTTCTTGCCCCTTCCAACTTGGTCACATCCCATTGAACTCCCCAATCCATCCCATCACTACTATCGAAGAGTTGTTCAGCTTAGATACATTAAGTTATGAGTTCGACTCTTCCGAAGTAAGTGGCAGGGAAGTCACTGGGTTGTAAGTGTGATGCTCACTTTGGCCTCAGCTGTGGCCCACGTCTTTTGAAAGCACTTTCTTGCCAGGTGACTGATGACTTGTTCGTCTGAACTTTAGAATTTTCGATGGCCAGAATGAGAGAGATCTCAGCAACATTGGCCAGACATGGCTAGTTTGCTTTAATCGTCAGAACTCCATTTTCTGGGCTTCACTTACACTGTCCTGATCTAGTTTCTCCCACCACACTGGTCTATCGTTTTCTGGCCCCACTACTGATCCTCATACTGATGTCTACACTGCCAGCATCTCAAAACTCACACTCAGCAGCACCTGCCTCTTTGTGTTCTACTTTTAATGATACCGCCTAGCCCGTTGGTTTAAGTACTTCTTATGTTTTTAGATTATTTTTTGACCCACACATCATACCTTTGTCTGGAACCTTTCATGCTTTCCCATGGGTAGAAACCAACTTGTCATTCACCCTGCACCTCAGGCTCAGAGTCCCTTCCAAGCCTCGATTTCTTTTCCCTCTTTCGTGACCTGTGGGGCTTTCTCTGCCATAAGGCTCCCACCCGATCATGCTGTGCCGCCCTTGTGTCTGATTTCTTGCAGGTCATCCCTCGGCTGCATGAAGCCCTCACTCCCACTCTCAGAACCCTCCCTCCCCCAGCTGAAACAATCCCTCTCTGCCACTAACTTGCCATGATCCTACCTCATTGTCTTTGAAGCACATATTAGAGCTGAAAATAGCCAGTATTTATAATCTACTCTCTGTCTTTCACCAAACGAATCCAGTCTTGGGGAAGAGAGTGTCTTGGGTTCACTGCCCTGCACTTGGCACAGAATATCTGCTCTATAAATGCCATTCACTGACTGACATTCAGCACCTTGCATTTTTCTCTCTTCACTCCTGCGGCCACCTATGATTTATCTCTGGAAGGAGAGCTAACAATCTCCCTTGATGGGTTGGGCTGGGTAAATTGGCTTTGCCCCATTCATCTGAAGCAACCAAGCTGTCGGATCCCATAAATCCTTTTAACGTGACTTGGCCTTACTTGATTTCCTCCGGGTTCCCACTTAAGGGACGGTGTATCTTGTGCTGCAAAACTCTTGTCCAGTTTTTAATCAGTGTGTGACACTTGGAAGAAGTGGCTCCTTCCCTTTCTTTCTCGAGTTGGCTGTGATTGCCTTGAGACTGCATCTTTTTCATTATCCAGTTGTGTAAAACTTTAGAGCGACCCTTCTCACAGTCCCTGTCATTGTCACCGAGCACAACGCTCGGAGGCTACAGATTTGCACTAAAGGGCTCGCTTTCTGTTATTTTGCTCCCCAGTCCTGCCTAAATCAGGTGCAGAGATAATAATGAGAAAAGTGATGAAGCTCTTAGGAGGCAGTGGTAGGGATCAGTGGGATTATGTGCTCAGCGCTGTCCTTCTTTGGAGTCCCACTTGGCTGGAAATCATCCACAGAATACAAAGTAGAGCAGGAGGTGGAAGGGTTGTGCCCACTTTCTGGTTGGAGGGTTTCTGCTTCTACACAAACTTTAAAGGGCTTTAGTGTGAGTAAACTATCTAGAGTTTCTGTAAGTCTATAAAATTTTGTGACTTATTGAGCAGTCTCTTTTTAACTAAACAAATTGTAAACTAGACAATACTATGTGAAATCACAAATTTTATACCAATATGTATTTTTGAAACTGCAAGCTCCTGAGTATATTATGTGTTTTATACAAGTGAGGCCAAATATGTTCACAGAGAACATGTATCTTCTTTTAAAATAATTCTAGCTGTTGGGGAGAAATAAATTTAATTTTCTACATTTTTGTAGCAACTCCATTAAGCCCTTTGCCTCCATCTCCTTCTGCCCTCTCCTCTGCACAGGTTGAGCCTGCAGGGATTGCACAAGACATAATAAGCAAGATCTTGGGTGTTTTAGGATTTGACGAGCAGTGAGAGGAAATTACTGCCAGAATCACCACTTAATGGAAGGTGGTGATATCCATCTAGTTATGTTTCCCGCAGTCCTCATTGTGATAACTGTAGAACATCAGACACTTCTCGAAATAATTTTAAGACCTTCAGCTGGGGTTGTTATGGAGACTCTGAGTAAAGTCAAATGTAGGTCAGAGTTTCCAGCCTTGTGCAAGGACAGGAGCTGAGAGCTTGCAGCCTGAACTAAGAGACCAGGAAATTCCAGTAAGAACCGTATGACAGCTTCCTTTGACTTTCTTAGACAGCCTTCAACATTTCTGTAGCTCTTCTTGTTTTGATCTGTTTGTAGTATCTTCAGCTGCCTTGGACACCAAAGGTCTGGAGGTTGCACATTTCCTGGGAATAGTTTCTTCACTGTTTTCTGCATTCACACAATCTAGACTGTGGCTGTAGAGAAATGATTGGGTGAAATTCAGGGCGAGACCTTGACTTCATTTGGAAAAGAAACATTTTCATAACCAAGACAGTATGAGGAAGTAAAATGAAGTTCCCATGATTTAGTATTTAATTAAATATTAGAAAACCATTAATGTTTGGTTTTGTATTGGTATTAAAGGGATTTGATAAGAAATTCAATATTTTAAATAGATACCAAATAGTGATTTTAAGTTTAGGTACTTCAGTCTTGGGGCACTTTAGATGTATTTACTTTCTTGATGGCTTTGAGCCCATTTTCAAATTTTGTGAATGTGTAATGTATCAATTTTAAATCATCAATAAATACTTAACCATGATACCCTTCTAGAAAACACTTTAGCAACGGGTATAAACTCTAAAATTACTTTATAAGAAGAACAAAAAGAAAAGTGTTCTTTGGCTGTCTCCATACACCTGCTGGTCCACTCTCTCAAGAGCAGTGTGATTTGGCACATAGATATTGTGTCTGCTCCATTGCCACCTTAGTTGCTGCTCAGAACCAGAGGGAACAAGAGTACGGTGTCTGGGCTCCTCCATTGCTGTGGGACAATGGTTTGTACCCTGTCAATTGTATTTTAATAAAATACTGATTGGCCAGTAGCCGGGCAGGAAGTATAGGCGAGACAGCCAGGCAGGAAGTAGAGGCAGGGCAACAAGAACAGTAGAATTCTGGGAAGAGGAAAGCTTGTTCTGTAGTCATGACTCAGCCAAAGAAGAGGTAAGATATGACTGCCTCACTGAATAAGGCACCAAGCCACGTGGCTAGCATAGACAATAATAATGGGCTAATATAACTTATAAGAGTTAATAAGAAGCCTGCCTAGTTCCTGCAATCGTTAAGTCCCAAAGAAATCACACAGGACAGAAACCATGACAACACTCCATGAGAGTCCATCCTTTCTTCCTTGTCCACTTTGCTGGTTTGCTTCTGTGGGTGCTTACATGATGAGCTTGGAAAGGCTGTTAGAAGCTATAGAGTCTTAGGGACAGTGACTTTGTAAGTGGGGATTGTTAGAACAGTTTTAAAAGTAGGACCCACAAGATCACCTATTTGACAATGACTGGCTCCAGGATTTTAGACAGCTGTAATAAACATGGCTGGTGCCTTGGGAGGAGCTCTAAGCTGTGAGCTCCAGTCTTTCTGGGCCTAGACTACAAGTGGAAGCCTCCCCCACATCCACCCTTTCTGTCACAGTTAGGCTGCTCCAACTCTAGGCCAGACCTTAGCCTTCTCAGTCTGAGTCAAGCATGGTGTCCCTAAGATACTCTCTTTGCCTTCTCCCTATCATTATATCAATATCTGCCCACATTGCCAGAGTCACTCTCCACGTTCAGCCCTTTCCGCCACCCCTTAACATAGCAAACTCTTAGGTCCAGATTTCTAATGCTGTGATAATTGGCTTCAGTTATTTTTCAGTTTTACTTTTTCCTTTAAGTTGTACCCAGCTCTGGCTGGTATTGCTACACCTTTATTCAAGACTCCACAAACCTGTGGTACATAGTTTGATTCTTTGGTGTTTTATCCCAATCTAGACATTCATCAGTGCATGCCCCTGCCTGAACTGTGATCAGCCCCAATGTGTGACTTAGTTTCCTCTCTCACTGCTGCTGAGGCTTTAGGTACAAAAGATGAGCTTGGAGACAGAGTGAGCCTAGGCTAGTAAGGACTCATTACTGTCATAGGTTAGCAGGATCACAAGTCAGTACCAAAAGAAGGGACATTCTGCAGAGAACCTGAACGGCACATTGGACATTAGGACATGTAAAATTGTTTGGGAATCCATATTGCATCCAAGCCACGCCTTCTCTCTTAAGTGGGGAAATAATCTACAGTTCTCCTTCACAGGGATTATTGTAAAACTCAGTCAGCAAAGAGAAATTTCCTTGATGAAGGGTGAGGATAGTCCTTGTCAGTGGCCATCAGGATGAAGAGAGTGTAGAGGGCAACAGAAATAGCCGCAGTCACATGAAATGGTCACCCAATACCGCATAGCCAGCCCTGAAAGCATATATCAGCAACATTACACACACTGAGAATGTTATATGTGTGTATGCATATATATCACATATACATCATATTTATTTTTATATTTAGAAATATATATTAGATTTTCTATTACATATGTAACATGCTATATCTATTCCTAAATATAAACATCTTAGAGATATGTTTATCTGTATAGGCATGTTGTGTGTTTATGACATCTATATGCTACATTTATACACATACAACATATATATTGTGTTTATTATTAGATATGACCTCAGATATATATGTATATAACATACATGTAGGTTATATATTCCTAAATATAAACACAGAATCATATATGACTTTTATATATTTATATATATGCATGTTAGAACAATTAATGAAAAAGGAAATCACAAATTCGAAAGAGCAACGAAGATTATATAGGAGGGTTTGGAAGGAGGAAAGGGAGGCAGAAAATGATGTAATTATAGTATAATCTCAAAAATGGAAGAAATCATTGCCAAAAATCAGTCAGCAAGTCTTGTAGATTCCAGGATCTTGAAACCATTTCTATGCATCCCATAAAAACAATTACAGTTATTTATTCACTGAACAGAGACCATGTGTCTTTACTTGCTATAATGCTTTCTGTATCTTGACTCAGTTAACTCTCAGAAGGAAGGGTAGGAGGGCCCAAGGAGAGGGCAGGAGCCTCTGCATATACACACTAAACAGATAGCATAACGGGTTGAGAGTATTCTCTATGCGGTGGTGAGGGGAAATGTGAAGCCAGTCCATCTTGAGAGCTGTGGCGGTGACATCACTTCACTGGCTCTAGTGAATCATGATTAAGCTTCTAAAAGAAAATGTGGATGGCTGGTTCTAGTTTTTGTCAAAATAGGAATCTGAACTAATCCTTTGCTACTGTCTCACATAGACACAGACTTGCAGACATTCTCAGGTAAAAGGACTTTAGCAATCATGCAGCCATTGCTTCCGTCCTCAAGGCTGTGACCTCAGGAATTATCACAGGGAACACCTGAGTCCTGCGTGCCTGGCTGCTCTTCACCTAGACTTAATATCACAAAGACCCATAGCTAGAGTGGACTTAACCTCATGATTTGTATATTTTGGTTTGTGTTTAATATTCAAAAGCTGTTGGGATCAGATAAAAATTATACTTTTTTCTAATAAATAAAAACACTATCATTTATGAGCTATGTAGCAGCTACTTGATACAGGTGAAGAAGAAAGTCCACCAATGGTCCTTTCTGAGATTCTGCTGTTGTTTTGCTCTGCTCCCTGGTAACTCCTGGACTATTGCAGGAGTCTTCACTCAAGCATTTTCTTGCCTGTCACTGTCACAAATATAGCCTTCCTGCCTTTCAAATATATGTTCCTGTTTGCATTTGGCCGTTTCAGAGTCTTCATGGCTAGTGGCTGCTATTCTGAGTTCAGCTTCTGCAGCTCAGTTATCAGGGCTGTTCTATAGTGCTGCAGCCATGCATCTCATACAAATTTCTTGGATCAATAAAATACTTTTCCTAGTACTTTATTTTTGCTTTTCAAAGCTCATTTCTAGTTTATTAACAATGACTTCCTGATTTAATTCTTTTAAGAGTTGTTTACAATGAAACAAGTAATTATGTGCAAATATGCTGTTGTAAATAGAAAAAAACCACACACACAAAACCCTATATTTCAAAAACTTGAAATAAAATTTCTAAAAACAAGAAGCTAGTCTGATCAAGCATGTGGAATACTTGTTTTCTTGACATGCCAGGCACTTGGTTATGCTAGCAAGTACTCTACCACAGGGGTTTGTATCAGCACCATGGTACATCAGACATTTATTAGATTCATATCTCCACTGACTTTTAATAACAAGGGGGAACATCTAAAACATACTACTAAGTCAAATAAAAACAAATACAGACTTGAGTATATGCATTACCTTTTACATATTTTGATGTTTGTAAGCGTTGGGGGAAGGAGAGGACCCCAGCATCCCCGGAGGCTGTCTGTTGAAGTTAATAGCTTACTGGTGGATGAACTTAGGTGGTTTCTAGTTTTTTTTATATCTTAAATGATGTTTCACAAATGTACATTTCATAATCAAGAAAAACAATTTTAATTGAACACATGCTAATGAGATCACCGAGAGGCCTGCCTGTGGTATCTTCCAGGAGCTCTCTCACTGACCTGCCCTGACCTGTCTTCTGCACTTCCCCAGGTTGGTGCTTAACGTCAGCAGTGCTTCTGAGACAGCAAGTCCACGCTTGAGCACCTCTGCTTGTCCTCACACCACGCTCTTAAGGCTGGGTGGGGTTATCACATGACTTTCCTGAACAGCCCAAAGTGGTGACTGCCCTTAGTGAGTGCTTGACTAATGTAGTTCACGAGTAAACTGACAATGAAGACTTTTCTCTAATCACTCATTGGTCCCGTGTCACAGTGTCTACCCTCTTGAGCACTGGAACCTGGAAGAAATTATTACATGCTTAGATGAATGGTTTTAGGAGTGTCTTGATGTTCTCATATTTATGGGTTCTACATTTCAGATCTTCACATCTACCTTCTGACTGTAAAAACTGTCTCTTTAAAGTCAGGTTCAAATGCATCAGCTCATGATTTAAAATAAATAGATTTTAAATCCCTTTTTCAGGACTTATCGTCTCTTACATTATTAGCAATTACTGTCTGGTCATTGCATTGAAAGGCCTTAAAGATGCTACAGTGGATACACTTCAGAATATGATCGCCTGTGTCATAAACACAATATTTAGTTCACCATTACGTGGAAAAAATTTATAAGCATCAAACAAAGTCTCATTTAGATGGCAGTCCCCAGCAGTGCCTCATGCAGTCTGATGCTTACTGGTATTCTGTGCATGACTTTACTTACAACATCAATTTTGAGGAAGTTTAAAATAGAAAACTTTCTTTATTCAGGGGCTTCATATCTGCAATCATATTTTCATTTTATTTTCCTCTGTGGGCGTCATTATTATCAGATACACTAAAAACCAAATGTTTATTTTTCAAATGTTATCTGTCTTTGAATAAATAGTCGAGGTGGAATAAATATAAAAAAGGAATGAACTTCTTTCGTCTTAAAGAACAGAAGGCTAAATGCTCACTATACATGAAGCACTGTGTAAAGAATTCCAGATGAGCTGGAGGCGCCTGAGCCCCGCTTCTGGCTCACATAACTGTACTCAGTGTCCAGCAGAAAGTGCATTTTCTGTTGATGTAATGAGCATGTGTTTTATCAGTGGAGTAAGCACAGGGTTGATGCTGATGCTGCTTAGGGTGAGCTTGGGATGCAGAAAAATGTTCTTAGAAAATTGAAGCTACATGCCTGGAGAGATGACTTAGTGGTTAAGAGCAATGGTTGCTCTGTCAGAGGACCTGGGTTCAATTCCCAGCACTGACATGGTAGCTCACAACTCTCTGTAACTCCAGTTTCATGAGATCAGACATCCTCACACTGACATACATGCAGACAAGACAGCAATGCAAATGAAATTTAAAAAAGAAAAAAGAAAGAAGGAAGGAAGAAAGTTCAAACTAGGAGTTAGTCTCAAGACACAGGAAGGTCTAGAGAGCAGGATGAAAACTAAGAGACTGTGTGGCTGACTGCAACAGAAAGACAAAAGTCAGAAAGGAAGGGATGAACTCGAGGATGGCCAAGAGGGCACTTGCCTGCTACAGAAGCGGGCAGCAGATAGCAGGCAGCGGAGTTTTCTAAGTCCAGGAAGAGTCTGTGTCTGTTAAGCGTAAGTCGGTGAGGCAGGCTTGGGAAAGGTAAGCCTTATGAGGTGGAACTGGAGGCAAGGGGAGATATAGGGTGCTCACCATCATGATCAGCCTACTGTGGTTTTTAAAGACTGTCCGACGATGGGTGTCAGTGTCTAGTATTTTAGAGTTCATAATAGAGAATGGCGTGGACATCTTGAATTTCCCAGTAGAACTTTTCTCCTTATGCTGTTTTGTCATTCACACAGCAAGACTTCATAGTAGGGGTGGGCAGATTTGCCCTGAGTACTTAGAAAATTATGTATGAATCAGTGCTGAATATTAATTTTAGATAGAAAAATAGGTAATCTCAATAGTTACTGGTTTGCCACTTCGTACCTACTACATGGACCATAAGTTTACAAGGAGATCTAAGTTTGTAGAGTGAGACTTTGAAGTTAGCATCCCTGTTACACAGTTGAGAAAACTGAAGGTGTAGAGGCTGGATGACTTCTGCAGAGGCATAAAACAAATGACTCCAACGTTTGGAGGGGCAGCCTGTTCTCAGGTTCCTACTCTTCCAGAAATCTAGGTTCCATACAGTTACAACACAGCCAGGTAGGCTCTACACCAGGAGCAACCCCCTTCCCTGCTAAAGAGCCTTGGAGCCACCCCTGCCCCTGAACATGCCATACCGCTAGCTTTGCATTCCCACTGAAACAGAGCATCTCTGGGGCTTCTTGCAATCACTCGCTTTGCTCAGGATTCGGAAGGCATCTCGGGCCTTTTACTCGACATGGAGGTTGAGCATTATAAAGTTCATCAGTCAATTATTTGACACCAAACTGCCACCCTGAGAATTAAACCTTAAATCATTTTCTGCAGCATCCTAGGTGCTATGACAGCCACATAAGCCAAGGTCTCTTATGACTCTGGCTTGTGACACTTCCGTGAGTTTTACTCATTAGTCTCCTGGTTTGGGGTTCAGAGACGTTTTAGGTAGCAGCTCCCGAAAGGATCTGGGACTAAAATCAGCTTATCTGCAGATTTTACAGCTAATGATGGTCTCTGTGTTCACTTGAAGAGGCTCTGGTTTCACCTGCAATTCAGAAACAGCTAGGCAGTGTGACTCTCTCATTCCTTCATTTATTCCTTTGTGTTGTGTCTTGATCATTTTATATTTCTGAGAGCTTGGAACAAGACTGTACTCGTTCACCCCTACTCCCCAGCACCAAACAAGTCAGAGTTGGGCCTTCTGAAAGTGTATGAGTGAGTAAGCAAGGAGTTGAGTACTTGATAAGTTCATGCCGTCCATTGGATGATCATGGAGGAGGTACTGTATACCTTGGCTGATGGCTAGACACAGAAGGTGTGGGGTAGCAAACCCGGTTCTGTATGCAGCACACCCAGCATTAGGAAGTGTGGAGAGGCATGGCCTTTGTGAACTCCAGAGGATGGCAGGTGTCAGGGATAAGCAGAGGGCAGTTGCCCTGGAGTGGAGGGCAGGGTTCACAGTGAGGAAAGCAGAAGTTGTGTTGAGAATGGGATAGGAGGTCTGCCAGCAGGTTTGGAGAGGAGACAGTGAATATCTACTGCTATTTTTATCCACTGGGTTTTTTTTTCCAAGGGTAAAAGCTCCATCCCCTAGGTTTTGAATATATGAAGGGTGAAGGGGTCATAAAGGGTAGTGTCCTGAGATGTCAAAGTCTGGAAAATCCTCTGTGGAGCAGAAGGACTGGGGTGGGTGGGAGTCAGGCCTTTGAGCTCTTGCATGCAAAACTTGTTTGTCAATCTTGGGGTACAACACATGTTTGCAAGCCCTGCTCTTGATGTTTTAGAAGACGAATTCTGCAGAGCCTAAGTCCTAGGCTAATTTTGTTGCTCTTTCTCTAAACACAAGTCTGAGTACACTGGCCAGTCAATATTCCCCATGAGCAGGATGGCAGCTTGATGTTCTTGTGTCTCACCGGAGCTGAGTGCAGTGCTGGCACACAGACGATCCCCTATAAATATCTTCTGAGTAGAATTGAGCTCCTGAAATGTAGCCAAAGATACCATCACCTCGGGGACATCAGAAGTGGGAGTTTTTGTCTAGCTTGATGTGTGATACTTATAGCTCATGGATGATGGAACTAGTGTCTATTAGGAAAATGGCACTACAGCCATGATTTTTGTGGCTCATCTGTGCAGTGGGAATGGTGGTGAGCAGAGATGTCAGAGGGCAGCAACTGCTGCCACTCATCATTTCCTGGGCACAGACTGGGGGTGTTCGCATGAACTGAGATCTGTGCTGAAGACAGAAGATTGACACCCACCATTTCTGGTGGGGAGAAGTGGGAGAAGGGGCCGCATGGCAAGGCAGACCCTGCGTGCTGGTGCCGTGTGCAGCAATGAGGTGGCATCTTCGGAACATAGGTGCCCTCTTTCTGTTTCCCTGCTCATATTCACACTGTACGCAGTTCTTTTGTTTTCCTTTTGATTTTCGGTTGTTTATTCTATTTTTTGCTTTTGGTTTTTGAGATAGGATTTCTCTGTGTAACTGCCATGGCTGTCCTAGAACTCTCTCTGTAGACCAGGCTCTCCTTGAACTCACAGAGGCCCACGTGTCTCTGCCTCCTGAGTGCTAGGATTAAAGTCATGTGCCACCACCACCCAGTCATAGCCACAGTTTTTAAGTATGGAAAAACTATTTGGTACTGACATTCTAATGTTATTATTGACATTATTATTATGCCAAATGTTTGGGCTTTCTGTGGTGGAAATAAACCAACTTCGGAGTGTGTGTGTGTGAAGCTTAGGACACTAGGCAGCTCAGGTGTCTGTCAAGTGCTAACCTTGGCCTATCATTCCAATCCTGCCTCTACAGTGAAGTCATCAGGAAGTGCACTCCAGTGTCTGTTGGATTATCTTGTGACATCTGGGGACAGGCAGTTGGGTCTTTTCTGTTCTTATAAAGTCACCTACCTCAGCCAAATTTGAAATTATCGCCTCTATGCTCCGAGAAAAGCAATCATCTTGGCAGAAGGATCTTGTATCTGGTCCCTTTTTTGCACATTCCTTGATCTGTCTCAAAATAAGGGCGTTCATATGTTTTTAATTCAGTGCCAAAGTTAAGAAAAAGTTTTCTCAGTCAATTATGTATTTGTATCTGTGTTTTGTGTCGAGGCAGTTCATGGTGGAATTTTGTTTATGCTTTCTTGACTATTTTACCTTGCTTAGCCAGATGCCTTAACAAAATATGGTGGGCAGTGTGGCAGGCAGTGGGTAAACAGATTGGCAACAACTCTGAGTGCCAGAGCTCATGCTCCTTTCGAAGAAAGAGTTGGCAGGAGCTGGTACCTCAGAACACATCTCTTTCCCTCTCTGGAGACAGAAAATTCTCTTCTCTGTCAGTCCCAGGCTGCGGCTTAGACACAATTCCGACTCCCCCCAACTTTGTCAAAAAAAAAAATAACGATGCTGATAAAGCTTTGTCATTGCAACTGCTGATTTATTGCCGAAATCTGTATGCAGGGTCTGTGGGCTGAGGACTTCAAGGTTCAAGTCTCACTGATTGACTTCTAGGCAGGCAATCACAGCGCCAGGGTGTTTGCTTATTCCAAATTTCATATCATCAAAGCCTGGATCATCTAGCGGCGAGTAATGGGTGTGAATGGTGAACTCCTGGAAACAGCTTGTCCCGCCATCTTAAACACACAGAGGAAAACATCCCATGCTTCGCACAATCCTTAGTGTAACCAGGAAATGGTCACTTAGTAAAATGAATTGGACTATTCAAATACAGATTGAGACTTTCTTTTTATGGTAGCTGTATTCTGGAGTGATCACACTTGAATTAGCAATAGTCTTTGATAACTAGTTAATTTAGAGAAGCACCACCATTTCTCTGTTTTAATAGTACATAACATGGTTAAGGGCATTTTGCAGTAGCAACAGCAGCACGGGAGGAAGAATTCTAGTGGCTGTCAGCCATCTCTCAGTGCACACTAAGGGCTCATTTGCCTTGTGCTATTAGGTCTGTTGCTGTTGCCAGAGAAGGCCACTCCTGGTGCTTGGTGCTGCATCAGGGTTGCAGCCTGAAATATTGAATAAATCAAACTGTGGCTTTTGCTTGGATGGTCCCTCCTCCTTCAGCTAAAGACAATACGTGAAGAATTCTTATTACAGCTCAGATCTGGCACTCGGAGAAATTGCCCTTTGAGTGTACTCTGTAAATAGTGATTAGCTGCAAACCTTCCACTTTGGTATTCCACCTCCCATATTGGTGCCTGGGTACTGGAGGAAAGCGCCTTCCTTGCTACAGCAGAACTTTAAATGGTGGATTCTCAGCAAGAGACAAAGATAGGTTTCCTATTGTTTGAATGAGTGCTGTAAGTGCTTTGCAGGTGTATCTCAGAGAATGAAGGTATTTATATTTAATGAGGAGAGCAGAAGAATAAAAAACAATCATAGCCCTGGAGAATTGAAGATCAAAGCTTTCTTCATTAAGAAACAAATGAAGGCCTTCATCGTAGGAGCTAGTAAATTCATTAATTTTTAATAGAGGAATAGGCTGTAAATGGTAATTTAATTCTTTGGGGAGAAGGTCATTTAAGTGGTGTTTAAGCATCCACATGTTTTGGAGTAAAGACCTGCTGTGATACCTAAGGCAGGAAGTATATGACACAGTTGAGAAACTTGTTTCCAGGCTCCGAAGTCATTCAGAGTCATTCCGTTTCCACACAGGATAACACTTTACGCCCCTGTCATCTTCAGTTGTTCTCGTGGAGCTGAGTTTCCCACCTCGCTGTTCAAATAAGAAGTGTTGTTGCCAGTTAGCGTTGGATACAGAGATAATAAACCAATTCAGAGTCCTCCAGCTGTCCTTCTGTTCTATGACCTTCCTGGCTGCAGAGATGTCCCTCTGCCTCTTCACATTCGAAGGCTTCCCTGTGATGTCTTCTAGTGGGCAGCTTCTTTCTCTTACTTGCCTATCAGAAGCCCTGGTGTTTACTGAAGAAGCAATCTCTTTTCCCCAGATGTTGGTTCCATGAGCGAGTGGAAGCTGCTCAGAATCGTTTACAGGTTCTCAGGGGCAGCTCTTCCGAAGAGCATCTCTGCTGTGAACTGACAGCGCTGGAATGTCACCAAATTGAGGATGTTGGCATTTTCCCAAGTGGCAACGTGAAGAGGTATGCCACATGTGCAGAACAAATGCAGAGTAAATGTGTTCTGCCAGGGATTTATAGATGGAGGACTATGTGCACATAAAAGAGTACCTGGAGGGTTGTGTGAGCACAAACTGATTGGTACACGCTTGTAATCTCACCACTAGGGGGCACAGGCAAGCAGATCCACGGAACTCATTAGTCAACCGGTTTAGCCTTCTCTGTGAACTTCAGGCCATGAAGAGATCCCTGAATAAAGAACAAGATAGATGGCTTCTGAGGAATGAAACCTGAGGTTGGCCTCTGATCTCTTCATGCACACAGACAGACAGACAGAAACACACATACACACACACACACACACACACACACACACGCACACAAAACAGCCAAATCTGAAAGAAAAAGGGAGAAAAAGAAAGAGAGAGTAGGAGGGAGGAAGAGAGAGAGAGGGAGGGAGAGAGAGAAAGAAAGAAAGAAAGAAAGAAAGAAAAAAAGAAAGAAAGAAAGAAAGAAAGAAAGAAAGAAAGAAAGAAAGAAAGAAAGATGGATGGATGATTGGGATTCATAAAACCAACACAGAATGTTGTAGACTGTGACCCTAACCTACCCTCAAATACTCAGCAAGGAAAGTTCATCTGCTTTGGTCCCTTGCTTTAGGGATAAAGAAAATGGCTCAGAGTGATAAAAAGACATCCCTGTAGCCATCAACCTACAAGAACAAGCTTGCTTCTTGTGTCTCCTGTCCTTTTGCTCTAACTGGTGGTGCATCTGTGCATTTTCTCATGTTGAATGTTTTCCCAGGACAGGCAGCACACAAAGGAATGCATGTCCACATTCTGGGCATTGCTGTGTTCTGGCTCATCAACCCGTTGCTGCAACTCTGCTGTGCATCAACAGGCATTTGATCCTCAATTGCTTCCCCTCTGTGTTACCGAGCTTTAGAGATACATGAAGTCCAGGACACTGCACACTGGAGGAACTGACAACTTCTGAAACCCTGTCATGTGCCTCTGAGAACTCAAAACATTTTGCCGGGGTATGAGTGTCAAACTCAAGGTTTACTGACACACACTTAGCTGTTTGGTGACAGATTGTTAAGCCTGATTTAGAAAAACAAAAAAGCTTCCCATGGCAAGGACTTCATTTGCATAACTTGTGAATGTGCTCAGAACTCTCCTTTAGAACTGTGGGACTTGAACAAAAACTCACTGTATGCTTTGGGCCCTGTTTTGGGGCTCCCCATTGCCTTGAGGTCAGAGGGCCAGGTCAGGCCTTAATGCAGAACTGTGGAAGGCTGTGAAAACAATTGTCTATGTCGCCTTTCTGATCTATCCAAGAATGTCTGTTCCCTAAATCATGCCCTTAGTGATTTAATGCACACATGTTGGGTTTAGAAACTTCCAGTTTTTGAAGGGTTGTGTTGGATGATTTTAGTGATGAGCTTTGGTGATCAGTTTTCCTTGCTTCTAATCGCTGTCCAACATCCTTTGTTCTTAAGAACAGCCTTCAGTTACATACTGGACGGCTTCTTCGATGGGCATCTGAAATTTAACATGTCCCGAATGGATCTCAAGTTCCTCCCTCCTCATATTTGTCCGATCTCAGTAAATCAGTAAATGTTTCATCATCTTTCCATCTTGGAGCCTTTGATGTGTGTGTGTGTGTGTGTGTGTGTGTGTGTGTGTGTGTGTGTGTTGTTCTACATTCAACTCTTGAACAAATCCCATGACCCTAACTTTGGAATATTTCCAAGTCTAGACATATTTCATTGTTACTGTCTTCATCCAGTCCATCACCAACTCTTTCCAAAAATCATTGCAATGGGGCTGGAGAGATCCCCCTCCTAATTGTGAAAAGCACTAATTCCTCTTCCAGAGTACCTGGATTCAATTCCCTGAACCCTCATGCTGGCTCACAACTGTCTGTAATTCCGAGTCTAGGGGATTCCATGCCCTTCGGCATCTACAGAAACTAGGTATGCACATGCCATGTCAGCATAATATGTAGATAAAATATCCATTCCCCTCCCCTTTTTAATTAAAAACTGAAATTCTCACATTGTCATTGTCTTTTAACTGGTCCCCCTGATTCTCCCTGTGAAGGTTATATTATTTGTTATCTTGGTGGGACCTAAAGTCACACATTTTGGGTATGTCTGTGAGGAATTTCCCAGATTGGTTTAATTGAGGTGTGAGAAGACCCACCCTAAACATGTGTGTCACCAAAGGAGAGAGTGGGATGTATGCCCGCATTTTCTACTGAGTGCTTCCTGAAGGCACTTGCAGCATGGTCTCTAGGTCCTACAGCCTTGTCTTCCCTACCATAAGAAGCTGAACCTGCAATCTGTAAGCCCCAAAACACCTTCTTTCCCTGAGTTACCTTTATCAGACGTTTTGTCACATCAGCGAGCAGAGTGACAAACACACTGTTTTTCTTTGTTGTGTTCAACTAGTAACAAATCAGCTGAAAAACCTGTTAAAACTTGGTTGTGTTTTTCTATCTCCCATTGGCTATAAATACGAGGGCTTCCTAGTTAATCCTAAGTGACCTTTGGAAAAACGCTCATAATCTGATCTCCTTCTCACTGAACTAGTGTGACCTTTCTCCATGAATGGATTTTTGCCACACTGTCCACTCGCTAGGCCTGCCTGCGAGCCTTGTTCTCGTTCATTCCTCCCAGCTCACTCTTTGTGGCTCCACATCCATACATGTGGGTCCCTTTCTTATCAAGGCCTGGTTTTAATGCTTTGCCTGGTTTCTTTCTTGCATTTTCTCTCTCACTGTCCTTGGCATCTCCGACCTCCATCTATTTAGGTATTGCCTTCATTCTTTCCCTTCTCACTCACCTAGATCATAGATCCCCAGGGAACAAAGCCTATTATCTTTGTCTGGGCCTATATTAGTCGTTCCTAAGTCAAGGCTATCTCATGAAAAGCCTTCAGCATGTTGAATGAATGAATAGATGTTTTCAGAAAAAGTCTACTCTTTCGTGGCTCAAAGGCTTTGTTTTCTGTGGTGTTAATAGTTAATAAGAGAAATTCCAAGATCATAGGTGGGGGAATAGATTGAGCTTCTATGGCTTTCGTCAGCTGCACATTAGTCACCTTGTAACACCAAGATTTCACATCCTAATCATAGAATTTCCACTCAGTTATACCGTTTATAATAATGCTAACATAGAGGGTCTGGGCTTACAAAGACATCCAAGAAAGTGGATGCCCCAACTGATATTTCTAGAGACCAGCCATAACCAAATTGGATAAAATACACTCAGTGTTTATTCTAAGCTATTCTCTCTCTCTCTCTCTCTCTCTCTCTCTCTCTCTCTCTCTCTCTCTCTCTCTCTCTTTCTCCCTGTCTCTCTCCCTACCCTCTCCCTCTCCCTTTTCTCTCTTTCTCTCTCCATACCTTTCAATATCCCTTTCCTCTCTCTCCCTCCCTCCCTCGTTCCCGGGGGTGGGGAGGTAGATAGATAGTCTCCATTTTACAAATAAATATGATGAAAGTTAAAGACAAACAGTAATTTGTCGTTCTTTAAAAGTCAAGCAACAGCAGCAGGATGCTAACCTCAGTGTCTGCTGCATACTTCACTTAGTAGAGGTGTTTTCTCTTAAACATATTAGCTGAAGGAATTATTCCTACGTAGGAGCTACTATTTGTTTTTACTGAAAACCTTCTGTCTGCCCTCATGAAATCAGGCTTAGGTTGGAGTGCAGAAAGCAGGGTGAAGATGTTGCCAAATTAGTACTGCAAGAGCTGGAACAATAAGCAATCCAGAGCCCTTGTCTCCAGCCTACAGAGAAGGGGAACATTAGCTAATTAGGAATCCAGGAAGAAAGAAGAATCCAGAGTCACTATCAAAACTGGACAAATGTATAGCCTGTACCTTCTCTCTCTAAACAGAGAGATTTGGTTTAAATGTACACTATACTCTGACAGTGAGAAGTAATTTCTCTTTCCCAGACCCGAGCCACAGAGAACAGTCTAAGCCACTCAGGTCTCCAAGCTGATGAGATTTCAGACTGGTTTGGTGTGTGAAGATCTGTGCCATTTATCTTGCAAAAGTACCCAGTGAGTAAGTTCTCCATCCTGGTGATGTCTTTCTGAGCCTGGATCAATATGCTCCCCTCCCTGTCCGACGGAACCTTCTCTCTCTATTCCTCTGGCAACTGTCACCTGAACTTTATGCTTGAGTCCATGAGAGAGAACAGGATTAGTTTCCAAAAGTTTCCAAAGAAATAGAGACTGCAATGTCCTTCTGTGTTTACTGTTTATTCCTCAAGATGAAATATTAATTTGCGTAATGACATATGTGAATGCCAGTAAGAGCTTGGCTAACGCTTAAATCCCTCTTACCTAATAGAAGACAAAACGTAACCATGGCTATGGACCACAGGCAAGCACTTCCATTAACAGATATTGATGGCTTGTAACCAAAATAGAGCCTGTTGGTTAAATACAACCTTTGATGAATGCCAAACTGAAGAATAATTTGTAAAAGATGCCAAGTGTGTATCTTTAGCCTAAGTGTGTGACTATGTGAAACATACGTTTATCATTATCACCCGTAGGGAAAGAAGGCAGCAGGCTGTTTTTTAATGAATCCAGATGTCCAGAATATATTTTTCTTTATTTTAAACTTACCTAACAGAAGCAGTTTCAAAGCTAGAGCAGGCTGAACATGACCACCGGAATGGTAGGTGAGACGAGACCCTTGCTTTTGCCTGTGAAGACGTCATTTATGTGACACTTGCCTTATGTCTTCCAGGATATGAGCATGTGAATCTTTAAAACACAAAAGGGGCTGCCACTGCATTTACCAAGCCAACCCAACTACGTCTCTGCACAGCTGTGTGACGCTGCACAATGTTTTTTAAGTCACACAGTATGTTGAAAACTCTTCCTACCTGAAATGACACGTTTACTTAAAAGATATCTTTAAGTGTGGAACTGGGGGTGGGGGGTAGGGGTGACATTTACCAAAAGCCTCCTATGTGCTGGCCCCGGGGCTAGATACAAGAAGAAAGAATTGACATTTATGGAGAATCTTTCTTGTGACCGGGAGCACAAAGATTGACATTTTTCTGGTCACAGACACCACAGGCGCTGACCTAACCCATGTGTTTCTGAAAACAAAAGCTCTCTACTCCTTGAGCTGCTGCAGGGGAGTAGAAGTTGAGAGACTCAGAGCACACAGCTTCCCAGAGCCTTCTTAGTGCCTGTGAGAGGCAGAGGCTGGGACCCAAAAATGAAGGTGGTACCGATGTTACTGGGTAAAAAGGCTTAGTTGTGAGATTGCAGGGAGCTTACCAAACTGTGTAAAGAAAGCAATTCTATTGTGTTCAAAATGTCAGTCTTGGTTATCCGTGAGATTGTGGGTCTGATTGTAGCTGTTCTTTGTATGTGTGTGCCTTCCCTGCATTTTCTGAAAACAGGATGAAGTCACTAGTACTCTCAAAAGGTTGAGAGCCTTTAGCTTCTTTTTCTTAATTCAAACATACTTCAACCATTTTTGGAAATCTATAAAGTACACATGACTGTAAAGAAGAAATCCAAAGCTGGAGATGTGGCTCAGAAGTTAAGAATGCGTGCTGCTCCTGCAGAGAACTGGGGCTTGGTTCAGTTCATAAAAAGAAAATTATGCTCATACTTCTTGTTCAGTCACTCTGATATATAATTACTGCTTCTGTTTCAAAGTAAAACCTTTAATGCCACCTATAGAACATTTTTTCTTATTCAGTTTGAATATATGGTGCATACCCTTTACTTAATTTACCAGCAATCGATTTTCTTGATTGAGCAATTAAAAATGATAGACTTGTAGTACAAAACTTCTCAAAGTGAGAGTCTAGTGGGGACATCTGTGCCTTCTTCACTCATGGACATTGATTATCAGAGCCAGAGGAAGGACCTAGCTCTGTTTGTGATAAGAGCACAACTCGGTGTTCATGGAGACCTTCAGTTATTTAGGGTTCCAGACCCCAATAGTGCCACTGAAAGTACACGAGGTGGCTATTATCTAGTCAGCACTAAACCTGGTCAGACAGATGCTCTGATCTCTATGGACTCGCCCACACTGACATGGTAGAACGGTTGTTCAGATCTCCCCACCTTACTTAAACTAGTCAATTGTGGTTGTCTTTGTCTGCTCAGGAGGGCATAACAGAATACCACAGAGCAGTTAACCAGGGACACTGGTTTTCTTTACAGCCCTAGAGGCTGGGTAATCAGCCAGCAGCTCTTGGGACACCTGGTCTCTGCTGAGATCTTACTTCCAGGCTACATACACTTTTCTGTTTGTCTCAACTGTATTTTCTTTAGATTTTGCACACGGAAAGGGAGAACACTCTCTGGTGTTCCTTCTTATGAGAACACCAAGTCTATTACATCAAGGCCTCAGACTTGAGCCCTGATTCCTGTGGTGACTCCATCTCTAGTAAGGCCACTGTGCTGGAGCATCAGTATGTGAACTGGGGACACACACTACATACCCAATGCTTACTCCGCAGAGTCTAGCCATTTCCTATTTCTGCTGAACTGCTCAGGGTCCTGAGAAACAGAGATGTACCACAAGCCATTGCCACATCACACTGGAGGGGAAATAAGTGTGTATTGGACCACAAGTTAAGCATGGTTTCCAATGGAAACTGATGAGTCGGCCATAAGAAATAAGAGTTTATGATGGAGTAATTATCGCAAAGAATGGAACAATTGGTTTTCTCTTTCTTATTTTCTTGTATTTAACATTATTTTGCTACAACAAACCAAACTTCGTAAGTCACAAAAATCCTCTATCCCATAATCTATTTTTGGTTTTGCTGGCAATATGAATAAATAAAACAAAATGCACAACCTGGAGCTATTTGTGGGATATTCATTTCAGGCACGCATCCTTTTGTTCCTTCTTCCAAGTCTCCTCTTTTCTAAAGACCTGGTTGAATATATAGCAGCATTTGCATAATCTCTAGCAATCCTTCCTGATCTTTCTTAATGCCATTTGCTTGCTTTAGTCAGCGGCTGTGGGCATAGCTTCTTCTCTCCCCCTGCATAACGTTTTTTAAGTCACACAGTATGTTGAAAACACTTCCTACCAGGAGGAACCCGGAAGTCTCAGTTTATCTCCTAAGAGAAGAACAGGGAGGGCTGGAGGTTTCTACAAAGTGGAGCTTCCTGTCAGGCTCTCATATACTCAGGTCACATTTATGAAGCACTTGCTACTTGCTATTCACTACTTCTAGGGACCACTGACTTTGTGGTCCATTCAAGAACTCTGCAGCCTTAGGGGCAGGGAGGCTGCAGCAGGTAGGAGATACCACCCAGGATGAATTCACGGAGGTTGATTGAAACCCTGTGCCCAGTGTTTCTCTCCTAACATGATCATACCTATATATCATTGTACCTGGCTCTGATTCATTCCCTATAGTCTTGCCCTGTCCCTCTTTTCTTCCTCTTTCTCAACTCCTTCCTGCTCCCAGGAAGCTCTCATCTCTATGAAGACATCTTCTAAGGCTGCACTGAGACCCAGCCAGGCGGTAGTGCTAGCTTAGTGAAGCCAGGAGGTAGTGCTAGCTTAGTGA
>NC_022012.1:11035850-11047933 GCF_000317375.1 Microtus ochrogaster | reverse complement strand
CTTAGTGAGGCCACAACAGCACTGAGACCCAGCCAGGCGGTAGTGCTAGCTTAGTGAAGCCACAATGAGACTGAGACCCAGTAGGGAAGTAGTGTTGGGTTAGTGAGGCTACCAACAATCATAGAAAGAAATTTGAGGAGCGAGAAGAGCATGACCTGCAAGCTCTATGTTGGCTATCCTGTGCTGAACTGTGTTAAATATGGTTCTTCCACTGAGTTATGAAAACAGGATCAAATTAGCTTCATCTTTAACAGGAAACACAAATCAATCTTCCACCATTATCAATGATTTAAAGTTTATTAAATGATTAAAGTATATTGATCTTTTGGGAAAAAAGATTCTTCTAAAGATTTTCTTCCCATTGCTCCTCAAATTTTAGGTTACAGTTGGGAAATTGTTCTCTTCTTGGGGGAACCCCTCTCAGCAAAGGTGTACTAATGTGCATCCTTCAAAGGCCAGCTCTCACTCTGCTGTTTTTCTGTGAAATAGCCATAAATGCTCTTGGAGATATCATCTTGGGTACATTGAAAACAAACATCAAGAGCCACACAAGACCATGACATTTGGGTGAGACCAAAGCCCTAGTCTCCAGTGCACAGTCTGGAGATCTGATGACAGGAGAGAGCTCCAAGGTCTGGTCTGCGCAGAGCTGGGATGGGGTCGTAGTCTCGTGAACACGCAGGACATGAAATATGAATCGAGGCTTCTCCTGGCTTAGTAGCTGTCAATCAAACCCTAGGTGGATAGACACGACTGATCTTTCCTTGCAAGCTCTGACCTTGACCTTTCTGCTGCTCCGGCTTAAAATTCAGAATTCCACGTCCAGCTCCCACACAGAGTTTGGGAAACAGTAGAGAGTCATAGTTAGTAACAAACAATGCTGTGGATGAGAGCAGGAGGAAGAAGGGAGGCACAGGGCAGCAGAGACAAAGAGCGGGGAGGAGGAGGGAACTTAGATGCCTCTGCATTACTACAAGATCGTAGTTGAGTGCATTCTGCCCATCTTTGGCAAAATCCTCCTTCCTGAAGCCATCTTTCAATCCTAAGCAGATGCACAAACTGCAGAATTCTAACTGTGGCCTTGCACAAAATCCTGCAAGAATCTCATGAAAAGGCTTTGCACTCAATGTTTTTCAGTCTTTTTCAGCACCTGACGTATTCTTTTACCTCTAAGAACTCACTTGTCATCACATAGATCAATATATACAGGGACAATACAAGAAATGAATTAGAACCGTTTGAAAATTCACCATTATTCTGATCAGCAAATGACAATTGCCATTTTTTCCCAATTAGTTTACTGGACTGTGACTCCATCATTAGTTGAGAAGTATTTGATAATTTGAAAATTAGAATAATTTTTAGATGTATCCCTATAATATAAACAAAAAAGCTGCCACTTTTTGTAAAAAGATATTTAACTACAAGGCTGCTGTCCAGATCATTTAGAGTCCTTTAATACTACTTTAGACCTTAATCCGGTCTCTAGACATAACCCATGGCCAAACTCAGTGGAGATCTTCCAACATTAATTTTTCCTTTCAAACCCACAATCATTTTTTTGAGCATGAATGTAAAAACATATTGTTTCCTATGCTCTGTAGGTTTGTAAGTGCGTGCAGTTACCATTTAGAATTCTCCCACCTGCTTCCAGATGTCAAAGCAGGGGGTATTACTCTTGAGAGCTCATCAATTCTGCTTCAGTGGATACTGGGTGGATGCAGGGTGGATAATTTTGCCTATCAATTCCTTTTGAAATCTTAAATTGTTCGCAATCGGTGCAAAGTATTGCTTTATTGGGTAGGGTGAGAAGGTGGAATAGCAATCATTTAGTACGAAATTCTGTCCAGTATGTGCTGGACATAATAAACCAGCCTTTACAGGGCTCGTGGTAAGCTCTTTTTGGAGGAATTAGCTTGTTTCTGTGGGGGTGGCGAAGGCATCCAGGATGAGGCTGGTGACTGACAGCCCAGCTGGTGGAGATGGGTAATTGGAAATTCATGGCACATAAATCTCCCGGTACTTATCTCGAAGCACAGGAAGAGAGGGGATCCGAGCAGGGGAACATTTAACTCTTTCAAAGGGATCTGAGAGTGTGGCATGTCTTTGGTTTGTCAGCTGAACTTTAATTAGAGTTTTCCGTTTTAGACCTGTGCACTCTGTTTAAGGACAGTGCTCTGCACAGTCAATGAAAATATGTTCAACTGTTGGGGAGGGTCTTTGCTGTGCTCTTAAGAACAATGTGTAATCCTTTCCTATGAGGTGCCCTGAGACCGTGGCTAACACTTCACTGCTGTCTGTATTTCTGTGTGTACTCTTGTTTTAGCTTCATATACAGGACCTTCCTCTACTCTAAACTACTTTTAAAACCAGGGTTACATCAGGTCGTTTGCAAGCAACTGGAGCTAAAAATGGTAGGGTAGAAGTGGTGCCATTGTTATTACTGAAGTTCCCGCCTTCTCTGATCACTTGAGTCTTTGTTTAACACCCCAAGATGAACATATACATTTGTACTCTTGATGATAAACCTCCATGTTATTAGAGATGGCCATTAAGTCACTTCTAACATTAATTTTTCTTCAGGCATATCAACCCCATCCTCTAATTAGCTAAAGCTATTTAATCTCAGCAAAGGTAAATCGATGTTTTGAGCTTGTCACAGTGTGAGTGAGATTAAGACTCTCACTGAGCCTGGTGAACGGAACCCCTGACCCCACACTGGAAGGGGGTCAGGCCTTTTGAAGGAAAGGATTCATTCATTCCAGCAGGTGCCCTCCACACTTTCTGCCTCCTCTTTGTTGATGTTCAGAACACTTAGCTCACCTTGGTGGGTTATATCCCTGAGGACTTGAGCTGTGCTGTTTGTGGTTAGAGAAGTGTCGCTTGCACCTTCAACGCCAGAGTTGCTGCTGGTGAGCACAGCTACCGTGTAGGAATCTGACTGTCCACAGTCTTCTCATAGCTTTAAGTCTATCAAACGCTGAGAAAGGAGGAGGTTGAAAGTGAGACAACAAGGCCCAGGAAAGTAAATAAAGTACATAATAAACTTCCTGTAATGATGGCTTGCAAGGTGAATTGGTCAGTCTGAAGCAATGCATCAGCTTTCAATCTTCTGAGTTCTTGTAGATACTGGGATACTGTTTTGGACTAGATCTTTCAGCCAAGGGACAAGGTTGGAGATATAGTTAGTTCAGTTGGTTGAATACTTAACCTAGCATGCATAAAGCACCTAGGTCAGATCCTTATCACTGCATAAAATGGGTGTGGTGTGCATGCTTGAAGTCCCAAAACAGGCCCTTCCTTAGCAATAGAGATGCCATAAACCTTTCTGCCATTTCCAAACGCTATCACGGTTTCTTTCTGACTCAGATGTGTATCTTTCATATGGACTGATTGATTCCACGTGAACAAGATAATCATGAGGGTGGATCCCAGGGAATAAATGAACTCTTAGATGTGGTAATAGCAGTGGGAATATCTGCTTGGAAGTAATTACCAACCTTTTAAAACCACCTTTCATGTCTTCAAGCGAACTGCAAGTAATGTGTCTCTTGAGTGAAGAAAACAAAAGACCATGTTATCATTTGAATAATACCAGTAGGGCTGGAGAGGGGCCCATCAGTGAAGGTCACTGGCTGCTCTTGCAGAGGACCAGGGTTTGAGTCCCAGTACCTACACATGGAGGCTCACAAGTGTCTGCCATTCCAGTTCCAAGGGATCTGATGCTTCTTCCGAGTTTGAGAGCACTAGACATGCATGCAGTACACATACAGACTCATGCAATTAAATAATAATAAAATAAAATTTAAAAAGTATATATAGTAAAGAAGCATCATGAGTTTTATAAAAATATTAGCAGCCATGAGAGCTATATAAGGGAGACTTTTGGGTCAATAGCTTAAATTCATCTGCATCCAGATTTTCTTGTGAACTTTAAAGCCTTTAAAAGTGCCTGAGTGTGCACAGAAAGAAACCCTACTTTGTTGCCTTGCAGATTCAGGCCTTCACATTCCATCAACTGTGGCTGTGTAGAATAGCCTCACCCGTGTTCATCGGCCACAGTACACAGCTTGGCTGCAGAGGTGGCCTGGAGTTTCTGCCTTTGTTTGTCATGCTGGTGTCTTACTAATCATCACTCTTACATTAGCTCAATCAAGTTTGCACTTTTAGGAAACTCTCATGAACCTTTTTGTTTTTTTTTTTAAGACAGGGTCTCTAGTTCCAGCTGGCCTGGAGCTTACGTTGTAACCCAAGGTAGTCTCCCAGCCATGTCAATCTTTCTGCCTCAGCTTCCCAAGGGCTAAAATTACAGGTCATTCCGTTGGTGTTTATGGATGTTCATGTATGCTTTACTATGTTCTTAAGTCTGTGACCCCCACGAGTCTATGAGGATATCAAAAGTCTGTCATTTTTCTTGAGAAGAGTTCAACGAACGTGCACAGAAAGGCAACCAAGCTCTTCTGTCCGAGGCTCTGAACTGCTGTTCCTTCTGTCTTGTACACTTTTCCATAAATCTTTGAACTGCCGCCTTTGTTCTCAGAGAGGCATCCTGGAAACACCTTACCTAAAGCAGATTGCTTCCCTCACCCTAGCCTCCTCTCATCATTTTGTGAGGTACATTGTCATCTTAGCATGGGCCATTGTGTGGCATTTTGCATTTGGTTCTGTCTATCGCTACAGAACACGATCTAGGAGTGCTGGTGACTTCGTCTTTCCTTCTCCGTGCGTTCTGCAGCTAGAGCCCTGCTGGCCTGTGGAAAGCCTTGGTGGGTGTTTATCGAACACGTGGAGGACATTTGATTCCCCCTGCCTGCCTGTAGTTCTGGACTAACACAAAGTTTTAGTTGCTAGGCGGGAGCTCTGAAGTCTTTAGTTGCTGGCTCCGGAGCTCTGGGAGCAGCGTGAGACTATTTTGTGTTTGTCCCATCTGGTCTGTGATCCAACAGTGCCTGGGTTTTCCTCATCAGGTGCTGCATGGAGTCTCCCTGAATCTTGGCCTTGCAGAACCCATTTGTTCATCATTCCTCTCCCTTTGCTGACCAGCAGTACTGGCCGTGGTATGGTTTGGAACTCACTTGTGTTTCTCATTACAGTTCGTCCCCACCCAGCCAGGGACTCAGACTTGACAAAAGCCACACTTGAGAGGGTAGCAGTTATTCGAGAGGCTTTGTCTTTCTCTTATGATGGCCAACAGTGCCACTAGGAGCAGACACTTGGTGAAAGAGGATGGGAGCTTGCCACGAGAGAGAAGGCATGTGTCTCCGTTGTGTTTCTCTCGCTGTGAGAAAACACCACGACCAAAAGAGCTTGAGGGGGAAAGGGTTTGTTCAGCTTACAGGCTGCAGTCCATCACTGGGGAACCTAGACAGGAACTCATGGCAGGAACCTGGAATTAGGAACTAAATAAAAGAACTCAGAGGAGAGTCTCTTACTAGCTTTCTGGTTTGCTCATTTGCTTTCTGATACATAGTGGGTTGGATCCTTCTATTCCAATCATTACATCAAGGAAACACCCTCTCAGAACCTGCCTACAGGCAACCTGGAAGGAGGCAAATTCTCAACGGAAGTTCCTCTGCTCAGACAACTCCAGCTTGTGTTGAGCTGACAAAAACAAAAGCAACAGATCAGTTCCGAAGTGGTGACTAACATAATCAGGAAGGCTTAGAGTTGGGGCTACTAACGAGTGTACTGGATGCAAAGGTGACTGGAGAGTAGTACGTGACTTCCTTCCCCTGGAGGGGCCACTGCTCTTATGAAGAGGAAAGACCAGAGGTGACTTTGCAGCAGATCTCCACCAGCAAGCCAAGCCATCCTTACATTTGTTCCATGCGTCTGTGTCAGAGTCCTCTGGTCTGGGACTGAGAGAGGGGAAAAGAGATGCAGAGCCGACTCTGCTCCACAGCAGGCCCAGGACCTGTGTAGACTGAGCAAGTACCCTTCTCCCTCTGAGCCTCAGCCTGGAGTCTCAGACAAACCAGTTCAATAACAACGGACCTTTATGCTGTCGGAGCTTCAAACTTACTTTACAAGCTCTGCACAGAAGCAGAGTTCCCACTGACAGACACATCCAACGTATGGCCTCATCATTTCTGTGTTATTTCTTATGTTAGGTCTGGAGCTTGCTGACTGTGCCTTGATTAGGTTAAGATGTGCTTTTCCCCTGTTTTCACGGGACTTGGAGAAGCTGTGGGTCATCAGTGTACAACCTTACTCTGGAGAACATTCGGGAATTTCACTGAAAGGCCATGGTCAGCTCTTACCTCAACTCTAGGGCTAGATATATGCTCACATGTGAATATGCACGCGTGCACATACATTGTGTGTGTGTGTGTGTGTGTGTGTGTGTACACCATGACCTCCAGCACAGAAAATCACATTTGCCTTTTCTTTGAAGGTAAAACTAGTAAGAAGTGCCTGACAGAAGATGTAGACTATTCCCTATGAAGATTAAAATACTACTGGATATTAATAATTAAAGGTCTCACTGGTTTTTTGAGAGACAAACTGGAATCCTAAGAGAAGAAAAAGATAGCCTTTGTTTTAGAATGGACCCGTAATGAACCAAACTAGTGTTTAATCGGCTGAACCCTCAAGCAGTTTTATTATGACGAGGAGAACTGTAATTACCACCCAAGCTCTTATTTTACTTCCCAAGTTCTTTTACCCCTTTTTCTTTTAGCATTATTGCATTTTATTTGGATTTTTGCATTTAGCTTAGAGGAAAAGTCTAACACAATTGCTAAAAGCAGATAGTGGAAATCACCTGGGTAGAATATTAGCCCACTCGAGCGACAAAGAAATTGCTGTGTGTACAAACAGGCTCGGTAGTTAGATACATTTCCTTTCCTACTGGTAGAAAATTCCAAACACAGCACACAGTCTTCTTTGAATAAGAAATAGTCTCAAGTTGGAGTTTATTATTTTAATCACTGTTTTTATTAGTCATTTAACAATTGCCTGGTACTGATTAATTATCTGGCTGTGTTATGTTAATAAGATTTCCAGGAAGGGAAAGAAGTCATTTTGCTTACATGGGTTTAGTCTAATTTTATTCACCAAAATGGTATTTACTTAATAACAATGATGAGGATGAGCAACGACCCAGGCTGTGCTGTCTTCATTCCTGTGCACAGCTAATTAGCAGAGCCAGTCCTGCCCAGGGTGTGAGTTGTGGATGAGTCTCCAAGCTCTTTACAACCTGTGTGGTGGACCAGTGACTCCTGCATCACTGCAGTGTGAAGTGGTCCATGGGTTCTCACTGGATAGCCATCCTGGAGGAAGATGCAGTACTCTGGACAGCTTGAAGCCACTGGTTCCCAAGCAAAAAACAAAAACGAACAAACAAAACCCCACGGCACTTCTTTAAGTGTAGTTGAATGGGTTAGTTTTCCAAGCTGTGATGTTTCCTGAATTGGGAAGGACCGTCTGACACTAACTCTTTGGCCCAGGTCTTGTCCTCTGTTGCATCATTTTCTCTTCTGCAGGGACAGAAGATGATTTTTTGGGGGGTCACTTTTACTACTGTCACCACATAGCAGCCCCAGACCTACTCAGAGATCATCTGCCTTTCAGACCCTTGGAAGCACAGGTCCTTGGGGTCTTTGAAAACCTCAAGGTTTTCAAGCACTTTGCCATAGCATTTGAAGAACTGAGTCCTACACTTCTAGTCAGGTGGAGATAGCTTTAGAACTTGGTTCTTTTTGATTCTGGACTCTAGAAGGTCTTTGAATTTGTTACCATAAAAATCACTTAAGAGCAAGAAACGTTTTTAAGTTTTAAAACATTTTGATAATTTCAGACATGTATACAATATATTTTCTATCAAATTCACTCCCCCACCCCACCCCACCCCTCTCCTTTTAGACCTGCTCTTTTTTATGTTAAAACCTTTTTTTTTCCAGCTGGTTCACTCCTATTTTCGTGTGTGTGTGTGTGTGTGTGTGTGTGTGTGTGTGTGTGTGTGTGTGTGTGTCCTAGTGAAGTTAATTTGGGTTGTTTGCATAAGCATGGAGGGGGCTGTTTGCTGGAGTTTAGGCACTCACCAGTGGCTATACCACTGGGGAAACTGACTTTCTGTCATTGAAGAGCTGGTGACTTCCAAAGCCCCTCCCTACTCAGAGTAGAATATTGACTGGCCTCATCCGGCTTACATCTTGAGCCAGTGGCCCAGGTGCCGTGAGTCTATGGGTGAAGAGGCCATGTCACCTCAAGAAGACATGCTTTCCCATCAACCCCCACACCCATTATCTGGTTCTATGTCCCTTTTCCTATGATCTAAAACTAGGTATTCACTTCAGAGTTCCTATTATTTAGCTTAGGTGAAGAGTTCTCCCTGTTTTTGTTTTCTTCTTGAGACTTTTGTATTTGGGGTGCACAGTCAGAAAAGCGAGAGTCATAACTGAGTTCGTCAGAATCAAATTATTGCTCAAACATTTCATTTTGAACAAGAATTTAGCAGCTTATGCTATAAACCATGAGAAAGTGTTGACAGTCTATTAAAGTGTAATTTAGAGGGTTTTAGAAACCAATAATAAATAATGAAACAAGACCCTGTTTTAGGAATTGCATGTTTATATGAAGACTTCAGTTGAAAGCCCAAAAGATTTGACAACATTTTCTGTTTGGTGTTTTCAAGTTTTGAAAGGGTGTTTTAAAAATGTGTTTCTGGAAAATATGGGAACTATGCAATATGGTTTCCAATCCTCTCTGTATTGTTTGCCTCATAAGACTTTTCCCTTAATCCTCTTCAGGAGGGGCTCTATTCCTCGGAGGCAAGGAGGAGCTGAGCTAATTGTGCATTGCTGCCTCTGGCTGTGGGGCTCAGCAGTGTGGCCTGCACCTTTGCCTCAGTGAAAATTTGGCTCTGTCTGCATCTGTGTGCCAGTTTCCAGACCAGCTTTCTTAGGAGCAACTGATCTCACTTGCTTCTCACATATCATCTTTCTGGAAATCTGACCGATATGGATGCAAGCTTCTGGGCTGGAGTCTTGACCTCCTGGTTGTAAGGGAAAGATGCTGAAGACTGGCTAGTTAGAAAGGTGTCTATTCTTTGTAACAGTGTGGCACTCACAAAGTTTCCTCCTAGGAGAATTAATTTTATTTCTATGATTCTCATGACTGAAAATTAAGTCCAACAGGTTGTAGCTAAGCTGGCTCTACAATGGTCTCCTTTGTTTATAGATGTGAAATGGCAAAGAAGGATGATTTCTGGGCTCTGTTTTCATTGAGAACACAGGGGTGGAAAGTGTGAGATCAGTCTTATTCTAGCAGGGAGGGCACCATTTCAGGATTGAAAGTCAAGAGGAAAACTTAGGTCTGTGGCCAAGAGCAACTTGACTCATTCTTCCTAGACAAAGATGAGGCAGTCAGGCTGAGATAAAGCAGACATGTGGCATCCTGGAGAAGTAGGTACAGGGTCGTGGACAGAGGGTGACTGCACTGATGTGGGGGCCACCCTACATTTCATACTACGGGGCTGGGGTGGGCGTGAAGATTCAATGAACTGTAGGACCCTGAGCTGGGCCGGAAAGAGCACATGCATGAAGCATTATATGAGCTTAGTAAGCATTTCTCAAAGAAGTTAGCACTGCTTTCAGAGTTCTCCTGGTTTAAGCCCACGCTACTTGGAAGCTGATGACATGTTTGTTCTGTTTTGTCCTTCTGCTGCTGCTGAAGATCTTGACATGCCAGCAGAAGCTGGAGAAGTAGGGCTCTGGTGCTTTCTCACCTTCTCACAGAGCAGGCAGCACCAAGAGAGTCTATTATAAAGTTAAAATATAGAACAATTATATCGGTTTAAGGATCATCAAATTTTTAAATGATTGTTCTAAAGGTTTTTTTTTTTTCTTAAACCGGGATCCTGACTGATAAATCAAGAGAACAGTGGACTAAATAATCACCATGTGGTAACCATCAAAGCAAAGGATCAAGAATATATAGGTGCCAAAGTTACTGAATAAAAGGTACCAAAAGCAAGATACTCCCTGAGTCCCAGAGTAAGACCCCAGAAAAAAAGGCATAGACTTAAAGAGGGAACTGTTAATTCATAATAATCAGGCCTAGAAAAGTCACAAAAGACCAAATTTCTGCATGTCAGGATTCCTGGAGAGATCCCATCTTCTGGATATGGTGATAGAATTAATCTTGAGAATGCACCAGGTAGAACCAAATTAAGAGACGGTGATGTGGGAATCCCCTCTGTGTTCTGTGATTACCATTAATGAATAAAGAAACTGCTTTAAACCTATGGCAAAGCAGAACTTTGGTAGGCAGAGGAAACTAGGCTGAATGCTGGGAGGAAGAAGGGCAGAGTCAGAGAGATGCCATAGAGCCGCTGGAGACAGATGCTGGTTGGAACTTTAGCCAGTAAGTCACAGCCATGTGGTGATACACAAATTAATAGAGATGGGTTAGTTTAAGTTATGAGTTTAGCCAGATATATGCTTAAGCCATTGGCCAAACAGTATTGCAAATAATACAGTTTCTGAGTGGTTATTTCATGGCTGGGTGGCTGGGACACACAAGCATCCTCCTCCAACAAGGCAGTTCACAATACTACAAACCAGCACTTTTCAAATGCCAACATTGTGAGAGACAAAATTTAAGAAGATCTTATAGACTGGGGAGACAGAGGTAGCGCAACAGGGAATGTCTGCGCAACAGGGAATGTCTGCACAACAGGGAATGTCTGTGCAGATTCCTGTGTTGAATTCTGAACAAACAAAATGACATAACGTGCAACCTTTAATAAGAACCAGCGAGGTACTTATTAGTTCCCGATATCAGCAATAATTAACGTATAATTAGCATGTGACAATCATTGTGTGTTAACAGCCATCAGGGAGGGCTGAGGGAAGGGTGGATGGAAACTTTGTGTTCCAGAAGTAGACAATACGCATCTCCTTGATGCTATTTTACTTTTAGCTTTGTAAGGTGGCTGTCTTCCTACCATTTTCCATGGTCTTGTTTCAGTGAAGAGCTTTCCAGCTTTGTCCAGTGGCATGGTCATTCATAGCAATGCTCCCCAGTTTTTCCTGGCTGAAGTTCTGAAAGGCTTTGTTTCTCCCAGGGATCTTTACTTACATTTAAGTTGGAAAAATTTATATTTTTCCCATGTTGGGTTAGCATCAGGCTTCTCAACACCTAGACTGCTTTTGATGCCAGAGAATTCTCTCTCACGAGCCCCTGCAGGACAGTTCAACCCAACTCATTTTCCAAAACAACACAAGAGAAAACAACATGATCTATAAGCCAAAATACAATATTTCAGAAGCTTTCCTTTGTTTAATTTGGCTCACTCCCTGGCCAGGCAGAAATATAATCCAGTGAGACATAAGTAACATTCCAGAGAGCAGAGTGACCAGTTTTGCTCATCCAAGCGATCATGTTCCTGAGGGATGCCCCTGAGAGGCTGGAGAGGGAGGCTGGGAAAAAAAACTGGGGAGAAATGCATCATAGGCGTTCCATGAAAGGCCGCTGTAGGTTCCAGATAACAGCCCAGACCTAACCCTGCACACATGGTTCTTTGGGTCATGTGTCTCTCAAATAAGCTCACAGTACAAGTTCCTCCATAGTAGATGCTAAAGGACCAGACCACACAAGAAGAGACCAATTATTCATAGGGAGATCTGTATTAAATAAAACACAGCATTAGGCCAAGAAGCATGAAATTCAGGGTTAGTGTTGACAGCCCCTCATTCCTGGCACTTACTAATTTTATGTCCCTTCTCAGCCTGTGTCATTGCTTGAAGATTATTTAAACACAGGCTTTTAGAATCTGTGACTTAACTCTTTAAGACCTTTACTGACTCATGGGATTTAGTGATCTCCTTTTTTACGAAAATTCTAAATTGCGCTCATTCTTATGGAAATTTGATCCTTAACAATTTTATCAGAAGGTGATGTAGCCAGATGTGTGTGTCCTATTGAAGCTCTGTACTTAAACATGCACGTCTATTTCTAGCCACACAGCTCCTGAACCCAGAGGATTAGAGCTGTAATAGGAAAAGCATGGTCTTTTCTTTCAAGTCCCTTATCGTGTGTGTGTGTGTGTGTGTGTGTGTGTGTGTGTGTGTGTGTGTGTG
>NC_022012.1:11022900-11035750 GCF_000317375.1 Microtus ochrogaster | reverse complement strand
GAGAGAGAGAGAGAGAGAGAGAGAGAGAGAGAGAGAGAGAGAGAGAACAAGGAAGCACAGGGTCTAGAAATCAGTGTATCCCAGATGAAGCTAGTCATCCTGAAAACAATACAATGAGCCAAGGCAAACTTCCGAAGAGCAGTCTTCTTTCAGTGACAGCAAGATGACTATGTAAATGCTGTGCTGTTTGCCATCTTGCTTTGTCTCTGGGTTATGACAAAATTCAGTCTTCTGACAACGAAACAGAATTAAAACCAGCGGGACCAAACACCAACTAGTAAGGAAGACCTCCTGTGAAGGTCACACTTCCCAGGCAGAAACACCAGGATGAAGTCATGACCAGTGGTCAGCCCAACCTAGAAAAGCCTGAAAGTACCTCTGGGCAACTCACTGACTTAGAACTCCCTTCAACATGAAGGGCTAAAGCAGATTCCATTGACTCAGAGCCTATTTCGTGTCTGACATGTGGGTACCCCCTCCTGTCACCCCACTTGGCTGTCACTCTACAGAGGGTATAAATTAGAGCAGGCTCTCTTCTATTCCAGTGCTGCTAAAGGCAGCTTATTTCATATAGATCATACCAGGGAGCTAGCCAAGTATGGTGTTAATTGGGTCCTCTGGAATTCAGCACCCTGGGGAACTGAAACTTTCGAGCAAGGGGGTGGAGTCGATCCTCAGGCTGCGTGAAAATGAAAACTGAGAACACATAGGGAACTGCTCACCGGTAGGTAGTTCAGCCAGCTCCTTTTGTGTCTGAGTTCTTCTTTCAGTTACTTGTTTTGTGTTATGTGTCCCCACAACCCGTTTTCCTGCAAAGCCATGAAGTCTTGTATTGAAAACCTGCTGCCCCAGAATGCAGCCCTTGGAGGTCCTGGCCTCATTGTTTTGAGGCTCCTTCCATATGTGGTTCGCACACCCCTCTCTTTCTGGCCCTTTCCTCCTCATCCATGCATTGGTGCATGCATTTCTCTTTCTTGCACACACATGAACACACACATGGAGGGAGAGGAGAGCTGTACACATTTTTTTTCCTTGAGAGACAGAGGTAGGACAGGCTCAGGACTTGTAAGCAGCACCATTCAAGATAAGGGGCTTCTTCTTGTGTATTGGGTTCATGGTCAGTACTTCAACTCTGTGAGTGATTATCAGGACCCTCTCCATTTTTCTTTCCTTCTTCCTCTCTCCTCTTCTAGGACAAGGTTTCTAAGAAAGAGAGAGTGGTTGCCTTGCCTGGCTCCTGCTATCCAGACAGGGAAGGAAGGGTGGAGCAGGCAGGCAGGAGTTCTGAGGCACATTCTTTGGGGACCAGAGGAGGAGTTCACTGAGAAGTGTGTGTTGCAGGCATGCCTGCTGAGTTTATTATGCTGTTATCTGTCACTACTCTGACTAAAAGGGAAGGGCATCTGTAATCTGTTGCTGCAAAGAATTGGAGTATTGTTCTCTTTCTAAGGCTTCCAACTAATTGGGTCTAGAGGGAAGATTGAAATGAGATTTTTTTTTCTTGACTTCTATAGCTCATCTTATTAGACCTCTCTGGGTCTTTTATCTTTTAATATTTGAGTGGAAAGCAATCAGAGCAATCTATAACTGTAGACAGAATGTATTTAAATGTCTTAAAGGAAAAACAAACAACAAACTTTTGATTCCCTGTTTTTTCCATTTACAATTTTTTTTTTGGCCTTGAAGATATGTAGTATATACAAGGCCACCTTTACAATGATGCCAGTAAACTCTGGAAACAGGAGCTGTGATCTTCCCAAGACAAAACTATTTTTGTCTTGTGACTTGTCAATTAAAAATTACAAAGAACATTAATAATCTATGTGAAGATATTCAGTCGTTACTAATGGAGTCACACCATTAATAATGGGTGGGCAGCCCACCCATTGGCTAGTTAGTTTGACAGAGGAAAATTGCCATCCAGAATGCAAATACAAATTGAACCATAAGTAAATAGACTCTTAGCTATAAGAATCAGATGAGAAATATATTGATCTTAAGATTGTGTTTTTTCAACCTCACCTCCTTAAAACAATTGGGACTTGAATACCTGTAGCTAGTTATCTTATAGAAAAATTAGACCGAGATCACAAATATGGGATGCCACCCTTGGATTCATACAGTTGGAAACTAATTGAACTTTTTGTTGTTTTATTTTTACAAAGACTCCAATTTTTTCTATAATTTTTGCAAGAGCTGGTGACTTACAGGGAGTATTTGGTAGGGGAGTTTGATACATTTTGCTAGAGATCCCTTTAATGGCATTTTCTCTTAAGGCTGCTACTCCGTGTGTGACCCGTGTTACTTTGTAGTTCTGTTTATGAATCTATCCAATGAGTCATAAACGAAGGAGAGTTTATATTTGGATACCCAATTTAGACCAACTTATTTTATGTTTTTCTTTATAGAATTTGTTTCAAAGAGCATGCATGGCCTCTCTCCTACAGAAGAATTCATTGACTCAGTCACTTAAGCAATATGTTGATGGGAGTAAAGTGAACTGTTTCTACTTAGTGAATCAACTATGAGCAGAGCCAAGAGCCATCTAGATACCAAATCCAAGAGGTTACCCATTAAAGGGGAAGGTTTATTTTCTTGATCTGACCAGGACTCCTGGCACTTATGTGGGGTAGTTTCCTGGTTTTAGGGTCATTAACCCTACCCTGACCTTGTCACTAGCCTCTTTATATTAGTTGGACTTATTTGTCACAAAATACCCAGGAAACCCAACTTATAGAAGGAAAGATTTGTGGCTCAGGATTTCAAAGGTATCAGTCCTTCATGATGGTGAGGACATGACGAAGAAGAACAGTTCACATCCCAGCAGCTAGGAAACATAGAGAGGGTATCAGAAGGGAGCAGAGCAAGACAGAGTCCCCTGACCCTGTCCAGTGTTGCTTCTCTCCCATCACCTCTCAGTTCTCTCATCAGAGAGGACTCCCTCAAGAGACCAGGCCATTCAGTAGGTCAGAGTACACATGCCACACCTAGAGTTGTGTTCAATGGACTCACTTGTGAAGGATAAATAATGCAGCCTTGATAAATCTGCACCACTGTCAAGGTCACAGTGGGTGTTCATTGAATGTGATATCCTGGGGGTTTTTAGAGTCTTACAAGCCTACTGAGTAAGAGCGGCTCTCTTTTGTCCCACTTTTGTTGCATGTGGAGAAGAGCAAGGCACATACATACATCGTCTTATATATAAGCTGAGAAAATGGGACTTCTTACAGAATGATACCCTAGTTTTGGAAAACAACTGAGTTATCTTTGAAAGACTCTTGGAGTCCACTAGTCATTTTCTACCACACAGGACACAAACTGGCTTCTTGTGTCAACCATACTAACAATGGTTGCCTTGGAAATTGCTGGGAACTCCAGTCTGACTGTCACAGAAGCCTCGCCGTGATGGGAGGGAAACACACGGCCAGTTGAAAACATTCTTCTGCCTGTGTATTTTGGGTGAGCTTCATCATCTCCTTAAACAGAAGGAATGTTCTTCCTGCAGAGAAATATTTATCCTACGCAGAAGGTTCCCAGGTGCTCCTCATTTACCAGCTGAGGCCTCTTAACCACAGACTAAGGGCTGATCTGTGACCAAAGCATGTGTTTTTCCCATCAAAACTTCTTCCTTTTGATAGCTTTCATAGTTCAGACAGTCTTGAAAAATCTTGAGATTCTTGGTGCTCTGCAATGCAGCAAAGCTCAGAATATGGAGATCCTTCTAGAAGCACCAAGTGATGTAGAAACCAGAACTGAAGCTTCACAGGAATGCCGCAAGGGCACCCTTGTCCATCTTATGAACCTTAACCATCCTCTTGGTTCAGCAACTTTCCATCCGAGTTCAGAACATGCTTCCCACTACTTCACAGTAACGAACCAGGAAATTCAGGGTGGCTCACATCCCTTTCCCTGCCTTATTCCCAACAAATTCTAGGACTTTTTAACAAGATAAATCACAACCTCTACTGTAGTATTCATATAGCTTTTAACCATTTAACATGATACACTTTGCTACCATTTTGTTATTGTTTGGAGAGCTTCTTGCTTCCCGAAAGGTAACTTCTACGCAATGTTTTGATGGTGATTTTCCCCAAGCCTCTTCTGCCTGATTAGCTATTTGGTTTACTGTGTGGTGTTGCAGAGTACAGATAATTTTAAGAATGCACATGCTTTATTAGTGTAAAGTCAACTGTATAATAAACTCTTAGAGACTAGTTGCTAAGCATAGTTATCATGCCCTAATGTCTTTCTCTACACATATACAAAACACAGTGTAGTTTCCTCTCAGATTTTTTCCTAACCTAAGAACTTTTGTAATATTTGGCTAGTTAACAGACAATTGCTTTCAATAATTTTAACTGATTCTAAGGTTCAGAGGAGAGCAGAGTGATGTTTGTGGTGTATGTTTTGTTATGAAACTTCCTCAAACAAACTCAGACTTGGTAATTTTCACATTTACAGAAAGTCTGGGTCTACAGTTCAGTAGCAGAGTACCTGCCGAGCATGCTCAAAGTCCTAAGTTCAATTTCAGGCATTGCAAACAAAACAAAACAAAAGGCTCTATAACAATTGCTACATTTTTTGATGGACTAAGCAAAGAAAAAAAACCAATTCTGTCCTGGTTTGGTGGCAGGTAAGGGAATTTTAGTCTTACTGAGTTAGGAAGAACCCTATGCTGGATGCTTGTTTTATTTGCTTTCAGTGTTTGCTTATTGTGGGTCTTGGGATGGTAGCTGGGTTTTCCTGTCTGATTCTGTCTTTATCATTCTTTTTATTGCTCATGAGTATAAGTGGTGTGTTTGTGTGTTGGGGGCTGAGACTGGAGGTTGCGTGTCTTTCTTGTTCACTCTGCACCTTACACACTGAAGCCAGGTCTCTTGAACTGAGAGCTCACAGATTCTTTAGTCTGGTCAGCTCGTACTTCTCTGCTTCATAGGCATAGGTTCAGAGAAGGCCCACGGTGTTCACTCAGCTTTTTCTGTGGATGCTGGCTTTCATGGTATTGCCAGGCACCTTAGCCACAAGAGACTTTAGACCCTAAGGAGTTACAGCCTGATGGTGCTCAGGGGACTCCATACAACTTCCTGCTGAAGGGAAACCCTTGCCCCTTCATGCTGGGCCACTTTTTATTTCACCTCTAAAGTTGTACTTAAGGCAAAGTAAAATACTGAGGATTTGGTGCTGGGGTGGGGCGGTGGTTAGTGTGGTTGCTAAGGCTGTAGTAACCAGTGTCCCGATGTGTTATCTCTGTGGCCAATAAGTAGGGGCGTTAATTACTTCTTAAAAAGAGTTCTCCAGTCTCTTCACTAGACCTTTTGCCTGGCAACAGGCACCATAGTAAAGGAATATGAGCACGCGCAGTTGCCTGAGAGTCAGGCTCACTGCCTGTGTGTTTGACATACTCAGCCTCATTTTTAACTCTTAAGCATGCATGATGTTTTACATGAATAGATGATGGATTGAGAACAGAAATCATAAGAAACATTGAAGCACCCTTAAACTGACAAAAAACTGGGAAGTGGCATTCCTGCTGATGCTCTTGAGATCGTCTTGAGCATATTTCCAAGCTGAGCTGATCAACATGCTAATACTGAATATCAGGTTGTAAAAAATGCAAACTGAAGTGCCTGTTTTGTCTCGTTTGCTTTCTTGATCATGGAGATTAAATATTATCCATGTACTCTATGCTTGTCAATAGGTTGCAAATTGAATAATGAAATAATGAAAATGGAAAATATTGGTAAATTTTTAAGCTATGTGGCATATACCTTTCCATCAACAAAAATCAAGTTTATATTTGATAAGATATTCAATAGTTGAACACTTGATCCTAGATAAATAAATAATACCTGCTATAATATTATTTCAAATTTTAATTATAGGCAAACTACAATTTTTTCTTATAAAATAAGTGTGAAGTAAATTAAACAGAATGTATTACTTATACATGAGGGAAAGTTGAAATTTGTCTTCATACATAATGAATATTATTAAAGTTGTATTAAATGAACTTTGAGATAAAATCTTTAATAATGTATTGATCTCAAGTGAAATGCTTTATTTTAAATCTTCTCTCACACACCATGCAAAAATGATGAGATCATTAAAAGATTTCCCAAAGGGTTTATCGTGAAAATAAATGAGTCCTCGAGTAAAGAATGGGCAGAAAGTGCTAGGTTGCCCGACCTTCAGAGGCTCTGCAGAGCCTACTATCCCATACACAGAACAGGCCCTCCGTGGGAAGCTTCATAAGCAGAGGAGGTCGCATTCAGCTGAAGCAAAGTGAGGGCTCTGGACTCAGAACCAACCTGTGCCCTGCGATAACATGCTTACTGGCATTTTTAACTCTTTGTTCGTGTAGAATATATACCAAATGCATATTTATTGGCTGCTTCGGTATAAATAAATTAAATGAATTTCTATTAAAATGATTCTCTCAATATCATGCCAAAGCTATGCCCTCAGCTACCCATGTGAGTTAAACTGGAGATGGTTCACTTCTTGACTCCATCACAATTAACTGCTTAGGTTAGTCTTGGCAAATTATATAACCAAACTGTCAATCAATTTTCTAACTGCTTTCTAAAATTAAGCTAAAAATGCACATGAAAATAAGTTGCTGGAAGAATCGCGTACTTCCTACTTTCTACCAGTTTTGAGGAAAAAATGATCAAGTCACATTTGGAATGGTCTTTCAGCCAGTTTTGCTCTGCCCTTAGTCCTAGAGGGACTAGAGGAGAGAGCAAGGAGACATCAAACTGCCCTGTGTTGAGCTAAGGAGACTAATAAATGACCACACTGTCTTCCTCTCAAATCTGACTCCTTGTCATGTCATCCACACCTATCATTAAAGGTACTAAATTTGGGACCACAGGGAATTATTCTTTTTCACGACATGGTTTTCAATCCACTTCAATATGGCCAAGATTCTAGAGTGTTCTGATTACTTAGCATTATCAGAAGAAAGTATTCCCCAGTGCAGCTGTGAAAACAAAAATGAATGACTAAATAAAATCAGGAGCTTGCAAGAGCAAGATACTTCCCTTCCTTTCCTTATGAGCACGAAGACATGGAAACTTTGGGCCACTCTTCCTGGGTGTTGGCATTAGTTTGATTTAAAAAAACGTCAGAATTGTTCTTTTTTTTTTTTTTTCTTTTCCCTACTGGATGTCCCTTCAGTTTTTCTGATAGAGTTCAGCACTTACAGATCTGCTACATTGCCTGAGGTTAAAGCAGTTTTTGCTTGTTTGCTTGTTTGAATTTTGAGTTTGTTATTGTTGTTTAACTGTATTTGCTTCTGGAATTAGCAAAAGGCACTTTTCAGGAAGAGACCTGGCTGTTGATTGAGGAAGGAATTTGTTCTTCAAAGTCCTGGACACTTGGCAAGTGCGCTGTGAGGAATAAATACAAGAGGTCGGATAGTCCCAAGTACCAAGTTCCTTTACTAGACCAACATCTCTTACAAAAGCTTATGGCTTCTCCATGGCAGTCACCACACACTCAAGGCTGAATAGTGACACCTTATATCCTTTTAGATTGTTCGTCTTTCCCACAGTTTTTTCTCCTGGCAGCTCTACAGTTCCAAGACACGATGTTTGACTTACTGAAGACCTGTGGAAAGGAGTCTGATTTTGCTGGGAGACTGAACCGACTGGCTTGGAGGATTTCTTCTAAGAGACCCGGCCTCCTCAAGCTACCAACATGATGCTATGATCCTAAAAATCCCATGTTTTATTTGTATTTATTCAGTAGAGAAGACTCCACCAGTCAGGGAAGCCTGGTCCAAAAAGACAGAAATGAAGGGTTATTATAAACCTCCTGCCAATTCCAGAATTTTTTGAGGGAAGTTATCTCTGTCTTTTCTTTCAAAATGCTTTGTAAAGGATTTGGCAAACCACAGGTCCCTCAACATTTTACATTTTACAGTATAGTGCAAATCCTGACCTCAGTGTGTGTCAAACTGAGACCTAGACAAAGGAGTGACAACCTTGATGTCCCATCCCTCACCAATCAACCAGCGAATCAGGGAGTGATTTCCCACGGAACTTCTGAGTATGTAGACTGCTTCCCCACGAATGGAAAGATGGTGTTCTATGCCTTTGGTTTCTGTGTGTTTTCCAAATTAATCTTTTCCAGGCTTTCTCAACCTTTACAACTTTATATTATTGCTAAGGTCCTGGAGATTTGGGCTTCATTTTAAAAATTAGAGGTATATGTAAAGGGTAAGAATATAGTGATGTCTAGCAGTGAGATATTTTGTTTTAGAATGCTTGTTGCCCTAAGAAAAGGATCTTCCTCCTTTTCCTTTCGTTTAATCTTAATTGACCATTTCCCCTTGGCTTTAGATTCTTGGGACATGAAGTCAGGTAGAAGAATTCCAACTTACAGAAATAATGTATTTATAGGATTTTGGATTAAAATATCCATAAAGGTAAAAGCATTGCTTTGCTGAAATACAGTCAACATTAATGAGCCCTTTTATTGAATAAGCGAAAGTGCCAGATAAGTCTAGTTGAAGATAAATGTTGAAGAAACATGCCTCAGAAACCAAGAGGCTCACATCTGGACGGGTGATGCAAGATGGGAGTGTGGGGGCAGTAGAGGTAGGCGGTAGAGGCTATGCTCTAAATCTGCACTGTCAGAAGATAGCCATGCTAACTGTAAAGTCTGATGCAACATTCATCCAGGTGGATATTACAGAGCATGTGATCAGCGCTGCATTGTTGCAGCAGCAAGCACAGCAAGTACCTTCTTGTAGTAGGAACCTTCATCTAGTAGGTCAATTGATTCTTGGAAACTATGGAAGATTCCGGGCAGTAACAGGTCAAGTGATTAGTTTGCTTCACAATGCTTTCCTCAGAGTGGTCTATGTTTTCCTTTAATTGCTGAACTTGATGGGAAAGGGGGCAGAGGTGATTGCTTGACACTCTGGAGCCAGTCAAAGTGGTGGACGTGATACAGAACTCGTTCATTGCATGACAGACAATGGTGGAAAAGTGCTTGCATGCATGTGACTTAATTCAAACACGATTTGCTTGCTTGAGATTTTAGGCAGCATCAAGCTATTCTCCACTCATGGTCCTTTATGTGTTATTTTAAATGAGCTTGTTTCTTTCCTTTGACAACGGCTTTAATCATTTTCCATGTTCAGTAAGTGCAGTAGGGTGGGTCTCTCCCATCAGCACTGATACCAAATATTGATTCCTTTTATATCCTGTGCAATGTGATACTGATGGGAAAATGAAAGCCTTGGTCCCCACACTTAAGAAACTTAGAAGATTGGGGATTCAAGGTATTATGGGAATTGGCTTTTAAAAAGTTATTTTTTCATGTACCTTTCTGAAAATATATGTACATGAGAATAAGGGACATTGGATGGGAACCAGGGCATTGAGACCTATCTGCCAGAATTATCTGTCATTTTTAGTCAAGTATATGTGAAAATAAGATCCCAAGAAAACTGTAGAAGGTTGTGACACCCCTGAATCTGCTTTTATTTGTTTTTTTCCCATATTGTATTCAATGGAATATTGTTATTAGGTAGATTCGGGTTCTGAGTGGAGGCCGAATGAGAAAAGCGGATGAGTTTTCCATAGCTGAATGAATTTTAAAGACTGGGCTAAAGGAAATGAGTTGATTTTTCTTCCAAGTGCTTTGCCCTTGGCTTTTCCACGGAGGCACGTACTATATTCTATCCTGTGCAGTAGTTTCCCTTTTGGCATTCTGATCCCAAAGTTCTGGCCCCAGAGCCTCACTGACTCCAAACTCCAGCAACTGAGAGCTGATGACTGGTATTCAAGACACATCTGGAAGACTCCTTTTAGGTAACTCTAGTTTCTTTTAGGTAGTTGATATGTTTCAGACCCGGCCCCAGATGACCCTGATACCCCGAACCTGCAGGAAGCACTGGCCCAGCTTGACACAATGGAACCCCTCTTCTTCCAGAAGTGCATGCTGACTCTCTGGGGTGTAGTGGTTTAGAAAAGGCTAACAAGCACATTCCCTTACACAGGATTAAAATATAGCTGGCAAGTCGTCAGCTTGAGTCTTGACTTTGTGTGTGTGTTGACTTTCAGGGCCCAATGAAAAGCATGCTTCTGTAGGGGAACACGTTTTTTTGAAATGGTGCATAATTCATTATTCTTAGTCTTTTTTTTTGTCTTCTTGTCAGCTGACCTGTTCACAAGGGTTGAGTAATAAGGAGAAAATTATGTTTTCTAATTATTCTAGAGAATAATGCTTAAGAGGTAATGCATTTAAGAAAAGCAATTCCTCAGAGATAAAAAATTATATGGAGAAAATATGGCAAAAATTTTATGAAGTGGGTAAGTCTTTAAAGAGAGGTGGGTCAGATGAATAATAAAAAAATATTTCCTCAATGATGTTCTATGACATAATAAAAGTGATCTAATTAGTCAAATAAGAAAAGATAGGGGAGGGAGAAAGAAGACAAAGAAGGAAAGAAGGAAATGAGAGAGAAAGAGAGGGGAAAAAGGCAGAAGAGACTGGCAGAAAAATGAAGAAATTCTGGCCCGGATGGGAAAACAGTGTTTCTGTGCAGGGATGTGATGGTTAGTTGTAACCTGACACCTTGACACCATCAGAATCAACTAGGAAACAAGTCTTAAGGAGAAGCTATCTAGATCAGGTTGGCCTGAGGGCAAGCCTGTGGGTGATGACCTTCATTGTTGGTCCTCTCTTTGCTTTTAACTGTGTATGTGATAGTAGTAGCTGCATCAGGTCCCACCCCAACTTCCCCTGAAACCATGAGCAGGAATTGTTAGTCTCATAAACCCCTACTTCTCCCATGTTGTTCTTGTCCAGGGTGCTTCATCATAACAACATGAACAAAAATTTGAGCAGGCAGAAAAGTGGAAAATCGCCTATAAAGATGCAGATTATTCTCTCCCCCACCTCTCTCTCTCTCTCTCTCTCTCTCTCTCTCTCTCTCTCTCTCTCTCTCCCTCCCCCCCTCTTTCTCCTGTCATCTTTAAGAATAAAGCTTGTGGCTGAGCTGCAACCTTAAACTAATTACATTTTGTTGGACCTGGCAGCACCGCCATAGAAAAAGATGACTATCGATCACTCTAGAAACAATGGTTAACATTTAGTAAAATCTAAGTGCAACTCGCAACTAAATATTCAGTGTGTTGCTGCCTGGTGTTACACTGCTTTTGTTAAACCCATGCTTGAATTTCTATCCAGTGAAGTCATCCTAAGGTACTGTAACCCACACCATCACTCCTGATAGTTAACTGTGGCTGAGGCTCAAAGCCAGATAGCTTGAGACTAGAAGGCACTGACTATGCTCTGGAGATGTTTCTATAGTCACTAGAAGTCTCGGTTGTTGAAATAAGGACTCTGGCAAGGTGTAAGATTTATCTGAGTGTCCACGGGTAATAGAGAATCATACCAGAGCACTAATGGTAATCGTATCATGATTGGTACTATCAACCTAAATGTATGCTGAAAAGACCAAACTTTACAAATGTCGCTGCAAGCTGGAACCTCTGTGAGATTTCTGGAGACTTTTACAAGATCAGGATCTGAGGATGAGGAGTCTGTTGAGATATCCTTGAACCTGAACTCTTACAGTAATAACATTAAAGACTTATTTCAAACCTGCTTTGTGCATTACAGCAAGTCTCCAGAAAAATACTTCTGGAATCAGAACATTCTATGGAGACTGTTGTTTGATGCTCAGAGCAGGTGAGGGTCCCACATGTAGTATGTGAAATTGCTAAGATGATGACAGGCTTGACTTGATCTTTCTGATGTTCCTGCTTGCTGTAACAGCTCTGAGCAGTTGGTGGAAGCCCTAAGAGGGCTCTTATTCCTCAAAGAACAAACAGGGTAAACACCCAAAACACCCTGTGGCTAGAGATGCTTCCAGGACATCATTCCTGAGAAAATACATTCTGAAGTTGGTGTGTGCTGTCCTGTCAATTAGGCCTGTTAATCAGTGTCCCCTAGGGGCACTGAGTAGAAATCACAGTGGTTTGCCTGCCCCTTTCTCTCCTGGCTTGTTTCTTCTTTCTTTTCATAGTGGTTGAAGGCAGATGTTCTCTCGTTTTTAGCAATTATTCCTTCCCTTAGCTCCTGTTTGACACATGGTTAAGATGGTGTTTGTGCTCTTGGAACACAAGACCATGACGTGTTGGGGATGGGGGCCCATTCTCTATTGTATGGAAGTGTGAATGCATTTGGTTCCCAAGCATATTCATGTTAAAACATACACAGGGTGGCACTGTACAGTTTGTGCTCAGTCCTGGGGCACACACTGCATCATGTGCTAGCTATGTGTTTGGACCAAGCCATTTAATATAAAGTCCTGTCTCTCCCTCCACTCCTTTTTGTCGCGCAGCTAATAAAGCTACTTTGTAGAGTTATGATGGCGAAACAAGACAAGGCCTTGAACATGCTCGGTTGTGCTAAGCACACAGACAAGGTTCTGTGATTAGTAAGCCAGTGTACTGATGTAAAATAGCTGTACTTTTCATCTTCTTAGTGAGAAAGGGTGATTTCATGACATTTCATGAAAGTCTATCTGTCTGTGAAAGTGGGGCAAGGTTTTTGATGGACACATCTCTTCTTTCAGGATACCATGGAGACCGTGAACACTCAGCAGTAGCTGCAAGCCTTGGCTTATGAGCTAACTAGCATTCTTTTAGCTTGTGCTATTTCTTAGCGTTTCATTAAAAAATTTAAAATCGCATCTAATTAGTTATGTTTGTGGATACACATATGCTAAGATATGTTTGTGAGTGCACATATGCTAAGATATGTTTGTGGGTGCACATATGCTAAGATATGTGAGCGGGTACACATATGCTAAGATATGTTTGTGGGT
>NC_022012.1:11019866-11022800 GCF_000317375.1 Microtus ochrogaster | reverse complement strand
GGGTACACATATGCTAAGATATGTTTGTGGGTGCACATATGCTAAGATATGTTTGTGGGTACACATATGCTAAGATATGTTTGTGGGTACACATACGCTAAGATATGTTTGTGGGGGTCAGAGGACAACTTGTGGGAGTTGGGTCTCTTTCCACTTTGTGGGTCCTAAAAATTGGACTTCAAACAGTCAGGCTTTATTGTACATTTTTAAAAGCCTTCTTACTGGACCCCAATTTTAGAGATATTCTCCCTTGATTATATATAAAAATATTTAAAGTATCTTTATAGAAAATATGTATACTTTATTTGTAAGCAGTTTAATGACAAGAAATAGCCCACTGCAGTAGCCTGCAAGGGATTTGTCTAACCCAGTTGTCAAGCAGTGACCCAGGGCATCAGTATAGTAGGGTCAGTGTTTCTGAAATTGTCTTAGATTCCCCTTTACCTGGTTGCAAAATAGTTGCCATATTCAAAAGAAGAAGGGGAAGAGAGGGAGGGTCCTTCTCTCTGCCATTCCTATCTAGTTGGGGGCATCTTCACTCTCTGCTCCATATTTTTGTATCCACATTGGCTTGAAGGGTTCACATATTATCTATAAAAGACATCAACTATGATCATCTCTTGGGGTTCAGTGTTTGCTCTCTAATGAAATTACTGTTCTCCAAGCAGCACCATGGCCATAAACATCAGACAGTCTAGAATAGTCTTACCCCAAACTGCAGACTCTATCTTTTTCCTGTGCTATCAGTCTTATGAATTAGAGAGACAAAAACATGGCTGATTTTAGCTCGTCTACTCTCTGTATGTGAACTGGCTACAGTGAACATCTGTATTCTGTGTTAAGTATCATGGACAAAAAAGAAACCACTGAGAGCAGCCAATTCCGGTTCCAAGTCCCATACTTTGCACTGCAATAGCTTTTCCTGCATCACAAACTTCAGGATGAGGATAGCTGATAGAGGTTACAATGGATGTGAGGTTGTGCTGTGTATGGTCCTGATCAAAGGACATCCAGACAAGCAACCAGGACACCTGCTGTTTCTGATCTACACTATGAAGGACAATGACCTAGTATATTCGCTGCACAGTTTTAGGAGCCCTGTCCCTTTCTCATTAGTGACAAGTGGATTATTTCCTCCTAGCACCTAGGCACCTAATGCACAAATTAAAACCAGTACAAACTGAGTTATTATCCATGTTATTGACAGGTCTAATAGCTCCTTTTGGTTTGACTTTTTCGGTCTTTTGTGCACATGCTTTCCCTAGCTCAGTAGTCCGTTTGGAAATATCTCTCTTTCTGTCAACCAACTGACATGTGAAGGCACGGTTTCACTGTGACATGATTATACCATTTTACTTTGTTCTTTTGGACCCCCCCCCCACATGCTCTCTCTGTAGTTAGTCTTTCTCTGTCCCACAAGTCAGCTCCCAAATAAATGACATGGAGGCTTGTTATTAATTATTAAAGCACATCCCATACATAAGCTTGTTTCTAGCTCACTCTTGTCCCTTAAATTAACCATTTCTATTTATCTACGTCTTACCACACAACTCGTGACTTTTACCTCTTTCCTTGCGTGTCTGTTCCCTCTGTGTCTGATGGCAACGCCCCCTTCTTCTTCCCAGCATTCTCTCTACCCCCCAAATCCTGCCTAGCTATTGGACATTTCACTTTTTATTAAACCAATCCAAGTGACCCTCTTTCACAGTATACAAAGATTATTTCCTAACATCTCCCCCTTCATTCTCCAACCCTCTCCTAAGCCTTTGGCTGCTTCCCTTTCACTCACAAATGGTCCTTCTGCTTCCACATCACATATGACAACACCCTTTCTTGTCTTCTCTCTTCAATAGACCTCTCCCTTTCCTTCTATTGTCTACTTTCATATCCAACAGACACATGTGATGTGTGCGTGCACAAGCATCTATAAAGAAAACCTCATTGATACACACTTCTCTGAGTGTGGCTTGTTTAGTTTCACATAATAACTCTTTAGTAATTGCAGGGACAGAGGTTTCTGGAGTTGGTGTTCACTGACCCAGAATAGCTCAACTGCTCTCTTACCATGGTTTTGTGGTAGAGAAACAAAATTGAAGGTCTTTTTATTTCACTTGGCCATTTTTCAAGGTGAAATCAGCGTGGTTATGACTTGAAGGAATTCCTTATGCAGGGGAGAGTCTTTTAAAATTTTATTTATTAAAAGCCAAGGTTGTTTTGCTTATCATGCAGCTTGTTTGTGTCTTTCCTTCTCCATGAAAGTTGTTTTAGGTTATTTTTTTTTCCTTTTAAGACTTCTTTAGAGTCCATATTTAAAGGCATCTAGGCTGAATGGCGGATTTCCTTTTATTAATCTATCCCTCCCCCCTTGCAAAGCCAGGAGTCAGAACCATGGAATCAGAGGATCCAAGTTTCTTTGTAGTTGAGCAGAGCAAAGCAGAGAATGGACAGAAATAGGTCAGACAACTTGAAAGGCTAGAGACGCGAGCAGTCGCAGGGCCTCACACTGGTGGGTTCTTATTCGGGAAATGAGGATTTCAGAAAAATTGGAACGCAAACACTACACTGTATGACAGCCAGAAAGATATTTTAAAAAATCACTGTGTATATACACTTCCTCACTTTTCTGGGGTTTGGCGGTGTTTGCATATCCTTCCCCATGACTGGAGCCCTTGCAGGAGTTCTGGAATTGCTGATGCCTTCTTAGCTGAAGCAGTGGGCCTTGGACTACTTCCTTAGTCTTCTGGTAACAGGTTTTGGAGTAGAGAATTCGAGGAAGTCTTTTACCTTCAGAATGTGAAACAGAGCAGCTCTTTGACCACTTGAACTTCTAAACTGACTGTATTCATCTCACTTCTGAGTGTGCATCTTCTTAAGATAACCAAAGGTCGTTTCTCTAAGAGTTACTAAAGGAGAGAGAGAGAGAGAGAGAGGGAG
>NC_022012.1:10993440-11019686 GCF_000317375.1 Microtus ochrogaster | reverse complement strand
GAGAGAGGGAGGGAGGGAGGGAGGGAGGGGAGGGAGGGAGAGAGAGAGAGAGAGAGAAGGAGGGCACTGCCATCCATCCATGGCCTTTGTTTTTCTTCCCCTTCCCCACAGAAGACACTGAGGTTTTCACTCCCGACCTTCTCTGCACAAGCTCCGTTCTTTATCCTTGCTGCTTTTAGGATTTGCCTCAGTTGCTCCCCCTTTCATTTGGCTTCATTCTGTCTGGGCATTCTGTAGTACTGTAAACTCTCACTATAAACTCAGACTTGTCTTCTGCCTCACAATGCAACTCCTTGCCTCCTGACAGCTTTTCCATGCTCTCTACATTAAAACAAATCTAATGAGTTCCTGTATGATTTTACTAAAGTAATTAACCCTAGGGTAACAAATGAAACTAGGTATTTATTGTATTATTATTATTATTATTATTATTATTATTATTATTATTATTATTATGTTTTACCTTTGCAGTAGAATTACTGTGACTTTTTTTCTAGCAGCCAACCAACCTGTCTCCTTCCTTTCTTCCTTTCTGCTCTCCCTCCGCTCCATATTCTCCCTCTCTCTCTGTTCCTCTCTCCACTTCCATTCTTTCTTAACTTTTTTATTTTGGTTATGTATGTTGACTAGTTTTGGTTTTGAGATTCCTATCCAAACAGAACTTCTGGTAGGCTTCTGAGTTTAATTATTTTCAGAAAGGAAAGCCCAGAATTGCTCCCACAGAGCTCCTAGTGACCCACGATCCAGAAAGTCACTTGAATGAACTGATAATCTACTGCCCCAGTTCAACCACCAAGATCCCAGGAGCTGTCCACAGAGCACCCCTGTTTCCAACCCCTGACTTGTGCTTTAGGACTGGTCTCCCGAGGTTTGGGAATTGATAAAAAGGATTGGATCACATGTGCCAATTCCTTGTGAGCAGCTTAATCTGAGGGGCAACTTCCTACAGGAAAGAGGAGTTTTCGTGGTGGGCAGCAGACTACACTTGGGCTTTTATAGCGCGGGTTCCTGAGCTACTTGTGCAGAATGGAAGGGCAGCACAAGTCAGAACAGTACACTCAGACAGTAGCATCAGCCTTTAGGATGTAAATAAGGTAAATGAGGCTATACAAACGAGGCTGCACAGATATAGTGCCTACTTCAGCAAACCTTTGTTCGAAAAAAGAAAACTGAGTTTTCTGATCCTTTCTTGCTCCTTGTGTTATTAGGTCTCTCTATGTGGCCCAGCCTGGGCATGATTCTCAGGCCTCAACATTTTTAGTGCTAGGATTACAGATGTGTAATATCAGAGCTAGCTCACTTAAGATCACTTGTGATCTATTGTGAGATCTTTAAAACTACCTGCAGTTCTGCGGAAGGCAGTAAGAAACAATTTGAGATATGCAGGCATTTTATTAAGTATTTTATTAAGAAGAATCTCTCTTCTGACACAAATAATCCCAGTTAGATCAAATCAGACCAAATTAAAAGATATCTATGTTTAATTGGGTGCCAGAGCTCCAGGGTGGTCCCGGAAAAACACGGAGGGAAAGAGAGGAAAAGGGGAGACCACATGTTTATTCTCTGGGGGCAGTTTAAATAGCCTGTGGGAGTGGTCCTGACCCTCCCTGGGGAGGGGTCACCATTTGGCGGGCTTTCTTGGACATGGAGTTTGGACAGAGGCAACTCTTAGGGGAGGGAGCTTGGAATGGAGTTTTCTGCCCAGCATTCCAAAGATGGATGCCAGGAGGCTGGGATGAAGCCCCCTACTGAGAGCACCCTCAACTCCTCCCCCTTGCCCGCACACACATATGCTGCCCATCACCTCTACATCCACACTCTTTCAGAAAACACGGCCCATGACTCGTCTTTCAGTCAGTCAGCTCTAACGTGAAGTACCATCTACTGAGGAGCAACAAATTCCCTTGTGTAGAGATGCTTCCTTTCTCTGTCTGAAACCATGGCAGAGCTTGACTTGTCTGTGTTTTTCCAAGTTCTTGTGTTTGAAACTTAATCTCCAAATTCACGGTGATGGTATGTGTGCCTTTGGAAGCCAATGAGGGATACATCGCAGTCCTGAGGGAAGGACCCCAGAATGCGATTAGTGGCTGTAAAAGAAGAAAAGCAGAGAGACCCGTATCTCTATTCTTTGCTCTCTATCCATGAGTTTGCCACACTGATGGAGGAGGGTCATCTTTCTATCTGTTGTTTCATTGGTTAAGTAATAAAGAAACTGCTTGGCCTCTGATAGGACAGAACATTAGGTAGGCAGAGTAGACAGAACAGAATGCTGGGAGAGAGAAGCTGAGTCAGGTCAGTTGCCATGATTCTCCCACTCCAGACAGACGCAGGTTAAGATCTTCCTTGGTAAGCCACCTCGTGGGCTACACAGATTATTAGAAATGGGTTAGATCAATATGTAAGCGCTAGTCAATAAGAAGCTAGAACTAATGGGCCAAGCAGTGTTTAAATGAATACAGTTTCCATATAATTATTTCGGGCATAGAGCTAGCCGTGCGGGCGGCCGGGTGCCAGGAACGTAGCCCATATTATAACACCACACTTCAACAGGTCTCTGGTGGGTTGCTGGCTCCTTCAGACTGTGCTTGGTTTCTCTTGAGAATCATTGACTCTGTGGCATTTCGTGCTGTAAATGGACTAAAACCCTCCATGTCTGTAAGAGTAGGGTTTCTATGTGCCAAGAACCTGGGAGATCAGTCCTTGTTCTGGGTCTTAGAGCAAAAGTTATTTCTTTGTTCTCAGCCTTGGCCTTGCCACTGTATGAAGAGAAACACATTTCCCCTCTTGTCCATGGAGGACAACTTTTGAGAGTACCAATTAGTGCCCGAGACTATGAGCAGTGTGAGGAGCAATATATTGTGTGTTTTCCAATTCCGAATACTCACACATATGACAGACTTTAATTGATTTATACAAGGGACGAGAAGATGAACAGTGACTAGTGGCTTAGCGAAGAGCCATGACAATACATTGTGCCAATGTGGCTTATGCTGTGGGACAGCCAAAGAGCGGTGACAATACACCCTGCCAGTGTGATTTATGACATGGGACAGTTATCCTCAGGTTGTTGACTGAGCATCTCTGATGGCATTTGACCTTCAGTTACTGTTGCTGCAGGCAAGGGGGAATTGCTGCCCTACTCAAACAGTGCTTGTGGAGAAAAAGCTAGAAAAACTTGAAAAATTACCTGAAGAATTTGAAAACTGTGCAGATGGCAGAGATTTTCATGTATTAGTGCTATAAATGGTCAGGAAACATATTTTTGGATATATGTTAGGTATAGATCAAGTTTCTTCTGATGTTAGGAAAAGTTTTGCATTGTATTCTGGTAACCTGAAGCAGGTGACATTCAAATGCATTTTAAAGAGTGTGACATCAGAAGGGAAAGGAGATGTGGGGGGCTGCGGTTCAGAGGGCAATGCTCATCTTGTCTGCTGGAGGACAGTGCTAGGAGTAGCACACACAGGGTAATACACAGCGGTTTGCTGGCCATCACAGGTAAGAGAAATTCTCCCGAGTTACCTGTGTTAGGGAGAGCCCTGCTAATGTCCCTGTTAGACTCTCACAGTGTCTCTGGATTATGTCTGAAAAAGACAAATTACAAATGCTTGAACTGCAGAAAGCCTCCCCATCTCTTTCCATTTGGAGCTATCGGGCTGCATAGACACGTGAACATCTATCTGTCTACGTTGCAATATATTGCTGCAAAAGCCTAGGACATCTCATTTGCCTCCAAAACCTCAACGCTGGAAAGCTGAGGGGAACCGGTTCTTAGCAGACAGTTTCTCAACAGGCACCAACATCTCTGCTCTCTGAGTTCTGCCTTTGCAAGCATTGTTCGCACTTCCTCACTCACTTAAAGCCCCTGCCAGCCAGTACAGCAAAGTCAAGGGGTTTCTGGGAGAAGAAGGCTGCTATTGACTCTCTGGCTTAACTTCGGCTTCTGAACATCAGGGCCAACTTAAATTCTTCCTGCTGTGCTTCTGTTGCTGGGCGCCTATCTTCCTTTGTTTCTCAGCCGAGACGGTAAACAGAGGGGAATGGCTGCCAGCTCCTTTGTGAAGCCTGTGAGCTTCAGACAGGCCCCTAAACATGCAGGGGGAAGACTGCTGCTGAATGACAAAGAAAACAAAAGTAAGGACAGAAGCCCTCTCCCTTGGCTGCAGATTTCCCTGAGCTTCTGGGTCCCTACCTATCAGTGAGTCCAAAACTGGCCTGCTTCTACAGTAATAAATGTCCCTGAGGAAAGAAGCTGGCTGGCGGGCTCATAAATAGGGAGTCTTTAGCTGGGCTTAATAAACTGCAACTTCATCTGAATGTATTTTTCTCCATTACTAGAAACCAAGCCGGCTCTTAAGCCATACTCTAAAATGACTTTCTGCTTCCCATGTCTTCAACTGAAGATTGGGAATCTTTCATATGGGGAAACTCACAGGCACTTCCAAAACCCTTGAAGGATAGTGGAGATGGGAAGGAAGAAAACAGAATTGTCAGCTGCCATGGTGCTTCTGCTTGTGGTCCTAAGGTCCTATTTGAAGATCTGAGACAAGAGGTTCAAGGCCAGCCTGGGCCACATAGTAAGTTTGAGACCAACATGGACTATATAACAAAACGCTCTCTCAGAAAACCAAAACCAAAATGGCAAGAAACTTGAAAAAGGCCAGAGACAGGCATTTCAGAACCCTGAATATATTATAAGCAAATATTCATTTGAGTGTGGTTATACGTCACAATATGTCAGCTGTTCATTATTGAGACAATTAACAAGTTGGTAGCAATACCTGATAAACACAGGACATCTTTAGTAATATTAAGTATTTTAATGAGTTTCCATTGACTGGTTTGCGAATTATAGTAACAGAACAAAGGAAGGAATTTTTTGCTAGAGAAACTGACAAGAGAACACTGTGCTTAGTGTGCCTGTGTGTGTGTGTGCTTGTGTATATGTGTTCATGTTTGTGTGTGAAGGTTGTACAACTTTTTAAAAATATTATCATTATATGGTGTTCACAGTTTTGTAAATGTTAATGTATTTAGATCTAAAATTAAAGGTTTATTGTGTTTAATAAAGCACACACTAGGGACTGTTGTTTGAGATTAGATTTTAGCCTATTCCTGAGATGAGGAAGATCTCATTGCACAATGCCTTAGCATGGTTGTGTAGTATCGTCCATGGTTGAATGGCTAGCAGAATGTAATTTGCAAGAAGTGTTTTCTTTCTTCTCCTTTCCTTCTCCATGAGAGTTCCATTCAAACCTCTTTCACATATTAAAGTCCTTTCCTTGATCTGAATAAATATTTTCTCTTCAGGCAGGTCATATTGCAGTTTGTTTAACAGAATAAAGGCAGTGGGAAGACAAGCGGCCATCATTCCCCAGGGCAGGTGAGCACTGTATTTCAGCCGTAAAGTCCCCTTATTAAAGTGTCTGTCACCAGGGTTTTGGAAGCAGCTGACCTTCTAACAAAAGGGGATATAAAACCAAAGCTTCTTCTTGTTCTTAGCCCAGGACCAATGCATCCCTAGCCCCTTGCTTCAGGCTCTGGGAGTAGAGAACACAGTAGAGTCTGGAGAGAGTGAGAAGCTGAATGGGAAGCTGGCTTTTACAATATGGAACTTTCTATCCCAGTCCCAAGAAATTCTTGCCTCCTTGAGGCAACACTTCCTTCACAGAGGTTACCTGGACATTAAAAGTGAAAACTTAGCAGGGAAGCTCCCAAAATTGCCCCCCCCCCCAAATAAACTCTGTAGCATTAGGGCGTGAGTGCTACCTACCTTGCCCTTCAGCTTCCTCTGATTTAGGGAACCCAGGTCACTAATTCTTGTTGAACACCCCCATCATTGTTCCCACATGGGGATTTATGTCCTGTGTGCTCTCTGGATCTGAACTGAAAGATTGCCACCCACTATTAGAATCATTTTTGCCCGTGTGAACACCTCAGATAGGAATTTAGTGCTGTGCCAAGAAGCTAGGCAAGGAATTCAGACACACCATGCCGGACATGCAGCCTTAATAGGTATGAAGAAACACAAGGTGGGCCATGAGCTTAAACTCTCCAGCCTCAGTCTCCCCATCTGTTGTGTGGACATAATGAGCTACTGTGGAAATCAAGTCAAACAATCCAGTAACAGTGTACAACCACAGTTCTGCCATTTCATGGCCCTTGCTAATACTGGTCAGGGTCTCCCGATTCATAGATTTTATTGCTGTGTTCTACTCACTCTGTAGTGCTTTGTTGCCATTTTCTTCCTGTGAGCTCCTACAGGTTCATCTCCGCCAGGTGTTTAGTGGAAAAGAAATAACTCTTTGTGTGTAATTAATAGTTCCAAAGACGTGGTGGGAACATAAACTTCACACTTGCATAATATAGAAAGAGCAGGAAGCTGTAAAGCAATGGAATGGAAGGCCAGCTACTTACATGAAAGACCTCCTCAGATGACTGGAAAGGAATGGAGTCATTCACCTGGCTAGCAAATTGTCTCTATGTTTCTTGGCTTTGGCATCTCTGGTCTGATTGGCATCTGTCTTTTTACCTTCTTTTCTCTTGTTGTAATTGCGTACTACCGACTGGGTAACTTGTGCACTTTATTGACTCATGATTCTGGAGGCTGTTAGGTCCCAGGGCATGGTGCCAACATCTGGCATGTTGTGTCATCTCAGGGCACAGTATGAAAGGGTGAGAGTGAACCAGCAGCATGAGCTGCCTTCTGGGAGAACACACCCATTTCAGCAAGACTCACGTTCATCCACTCAGGAAGATGGGCCTAAGGTCTAGATTCCTGTCAGTCTTCACCTACCAACATGACCTTATTCTAACAAGAACTTTGGGGAGTTCATTCAACCATGCAGCACTATTTTCAAAGCATCGGATATTTATTGTAAAAGTGATTGCTGTGAGTTCTAGATTCTCATCAAGTCGTAATAGCAGTGTGATTTATGTATTAACTGAAACAACTAATTGCCCTGGGACAACTGAAAGTCTAGAAACAAGAGAATGAAGCTCAAGGAAACAGTGACTGGCTTTGGTCTTTGACAGCAGGGAGGTGTGTTGAGTTTGGTGTGGCCATCTCTGCAGTTTGGTCTTGAGAGATCAAGCTCCAATTCCTGATGTTTAGATCTTCCACATTCTGGTCTTGAAACACCAAAAACGAATAGTAAACCCATCGAAATTTCATTCATGCCCTAATCTTTTTCAGGTTATAATGCATCCTGTTTGTTCCCCCTGTATTGGCAACTGAAGCGTGGGCCTTGTGGATCTGAAACCGGTGCTTTACTGCCGAGCTTCATCCATGGCTCTCTTTGTGTTTTGAGATAGAGGCTCACTCAGTAGAGCAGGCTGGTCTTGAACTCTTCATGAAATGGAGGCAAGCTTTGAACTTGGATCCTTTTTCTTTGGCCTTCTGAGTAGTGGGGATGCAGATAGGTATCACTAAGCCTGACTATATAAATATGCCTTAGGTTAAGTCCACTCAATCAAGTGAAAGTCACCTTGAAAGATTAAATGTTGGCTTGTCCCATACTTGAGCAGCAAAGAGTTAAAGTTCTTCCCAAAGTGCCTAGTAATCATGGCCTCCCCTAACATCCCCACCAGAGGAGAATCAAATGGAGAAAGAGTTTTCATTATTTCCCTAGCAAACTGGATTCTAAGTGTGATGAAAATTGAGAGGGGAAGGGGTTGATTGCTACCCAACCAAGGTAGCTGGTCACTCACTATTCCAGTAAGCACACAACACATATTCTTCTTCTCTGGAAGGAGGTAAAGGAAGGAGAAATAATAATTTGAGAGGAGTAGTAACATTATATTTAGTAGATCTTTAAAATTAAGAGTAATACTAATGTCATCAAAATAATAATAAGATTATGACTTATGGCTTTTTTCAGAATTCATTTTATTGCTTTCATCACAGGGTGAATAAAGTACCTGGATTTTCTTTCTTTATATTTTAATTTCAATTTTCTTTAAAGGAATCGCAGATCAAGAAGTGGGTCTCCCTCTGACATAACAAATAGACATTTTCATCCTTACAGAGTTCATTATCCCACTCACAGTAGACTATGGAAATACCACCTTAAGGAGAACGACATCTGCCTCAGCTCCTGACAAACCTTGAACAGCCTCTGGAAGGCACCAGGAAGCCTGCTCAGAGGTCTCTCCTGTCAGCAGAGCGCTGACTCGGATAAGATTCATCCACAATTAAATGAGGCTTGCATGAGGGATGTCAGGGATGCTGGAGCGTGTGCTCATCACACATTACACCTGAGGAGATTCTTATCCAGAGAGGACATGAGTTATCAGGATCATGCTAAACTCTGAATGCAGTAGACAAGCTCACCAGCAAGACTGGCCACACCCCTGTCGGTCACATGCCCCCTTAGAGGATGTAGAGTTCCCACAACTCACAGCCCTCATTCTGACAGCTTCATTCTCTGTTGACCTACTGGGAACCTAAATATTCATTTTTGTTTAAAAACATCAGGGTCAGGGAATCATGGCCATTTCTCCCTCCTGACTTAGCCCTGTACCGAATGCTTCCAAACATCTTAAATTATTTCAAATTGAAGGTTTTTACTCTGTGGCTTTTCACTTAAGTTAACTGATTGATTATAACCTTTTTTTCTAAGTTAAAGGACTTTTATAGACAGTTTGGTGATGGACATTAACTAGTGTATTGCAGTTATTGTAAGTTCCCTTGGGATTTTGCTAAGGCTTGAAATTACATATTCTATAATAACTGCCCACTTCTACTGTCTTCCAAAAGGAAAACTAAGTAAGGCTTTGCCACAAGCTCAGATGTTCTGAATGATGGAAGCAAAGAACCCTCACACAAAAGGCTTAAAAGCACAATCCTAAAGAATTTGTGTATATGTTTATATTTAAACATCTTAAAATATAAATAGTAGATAAACACATAAAATATAAAGATGACTTATTATCCCCTTTGGAACAGAGTGCTGCACGTCTCACTTAGTATATGTGCACTGATACTTTCAACTTCAATTAATCGACGTGAACATGTAAGATGGAAATGAAAGGAATCTTTTTTTTTTTTTTTTTTTGTTTTTTTCGAGACAGGGTTTCTCTGTAGCTTTGGAGCCTGTCCTGGAACTCCCTTGGTAGACCAGGCTGGTCTCGAACTCACAGAGATCCGCCTGCCTCTGCCTCCCGAGTGCTGGGATTACAGGCGTGCACCAGAATCTTTAGGGAGTAGAAATATAACAAAGAGTTATTTTAAATTTTCTCCCCACATCATATATAGCAAAACAAAAATTCAAAAGCATCAGGTTGATATGTATTGAGTATATGGCTTTACATATTCTATATGATTTTTATGTCATACGATTACACACCTAGTTAGTTGATTTGCTTATAATTACTTAACAAAAGATCAGTATTGTGATAGCCAGCAACAAAAAGAAGTTTTATCATAAAAAAAGCTGAAATAACGCAAAACTGTTTCATAGTGGAACCAGATAATTTAATTATCAGATAATGTCTTTTGAGGGTTTCTGAGAGACAGGCAGACTTCAGAGAAGACCTTAAGGAGATTGTAGACCACATGACTTTCCTCTGAGAGTCTATGAGAGCATGATCAATAAGCATATTCCTTCAACCCAGAGAAAATCGCTTTGAAATGCAGTATTACTGTAGCCAACTAGTTTGGGTCTGGGACTTGTGCACTCAGCCCTTGGGGTCTGCTGTGGAGTACCATCTCAGCTCCACGCACCACCACTTCACAGCTGAGGCAAAGGCAGGCTTGTTCTCACGGGTACTTTATCTTGGCACTCCCGACTCTAGACACTCCACCTTTGGGCCATCTTAAACAGGAAGATGTGGACCCTGCCTTGTGAACCAAACTGCAGAACATCTTAAAACAATAATTCAAGAGACTCAGAAAGGAGAAGAGCCTTCCTGCTGTGCTATCTATTATTACCTACCAATTTGAATACTTCGTAGATGTCAAATATTTATCCTCGGAGAGTACATACACATGAGTCAAAAGGAATGTACCCAATTTTAGGGTCAAGGCCGTTTACTTTAAACAGCTTCTCACTAGCCCTGCAGTGCATAATGTGAGTAATGAGTGGGTGACATTGCTGTCACAGGGACATTTTTTGTTTTGTGTAATGTGGTAATTCTTAAAAAAAAAAAAACAAAAAAAAAAAAAACAGCAGTGTAGCCTAGTGGGTCCTTACGGAGGCAGGCACACAAACTTCTCTGTTTCTAAATTTATATCATTTAGTCGTGTCTCCTAGGATTTGCTAATAGCACATAGGCATTCAAAAGCAAGGTTCTGAGCTTATATTTGTAATGTCTGAGTGACATTTGCTCAAAGTGGTCAAATCGCCAGGGCTCCTTTCTGGAGTGGGGGAGAAAAGAGGAAATGTAGGCATGTTAAACAAAATGGGAATCTATTCGAAAGGAGCATTCAGACCTGAACCCCTAGAGAGATGAGTTTGGTAAAAGGTTAAACAAACCTTCTCTCACTCTTGAGGGAGCTTAAAATAAATTTCATCTCTGTTCGTGTCAGCCTTACTGTGCAGCTGTCCCTAAACATCTGCTGTGGGCGCCCCCCTCACAGTTTACAGACGCGCGTGTAAACTATTTATTTGTGATACATAATTAGCAGTAAAGGGTACACTTGGTTTTTAACTACATATACTCAGGGGTGGACTCAAAGAAAACTCTTTAACTGTGTGAAATGAGTCTATGAGGTCTAAAGCTTGCCAGAGCAACAATCCCACTTCCTTTCCAGCAGCTGTTGATCATAAGTGCTGTTTTTACTGTGTCTGGGTTATTGTAGCTTAGGGTAGAATTGAGGAGTTGTGCTCAGTCCTTCATCCAGTGCAGAGTTTGACAGCTCCTGCCCTGTGAACCAAACTGCAGAACCAAATCAACCTCCGGGGCTGCGGATAGCTGTGGCTTCCCAGATACTTGTCTACAGTCTTCATAGGCAGGCAAAGAAAATTAAGCAAACCTCTGGAGACACAACCCTGTGTTGACCTGGAAAGATCAATCTTCCAAGGTCTTGATTTTGTTGGCAGAATAAATGCTCCCGTAAAGAGTGAGAGCCAACAGAGTTTGGGCGAAGACTATACAGCACTGGTTGGTGGGAGCAAACGGGGATTCTAGCTGTCAGGGTGACTGATGGTCTTGCCACATGTGAATGCTTCCTGGAGGAATGAGGTCAAATGGTTCTACCGCCAGCAGCAGGGGTTCCTTTAGTCTCTGCTGTAAGCAAGGAGCTCAGAACCCACTGGGTTAGCCTACTGGAGATGGGATCCATCTCAACACTAATAAAAGAGAACCCCATTTGTTGAAGGCCTGAGAATTGACCTTCTCCAGGGAACCATTCAGTGGGAGCAGAAATATTCTAGGTAGTCACCTTGATAAAGAGAACTGTGGTTTTTCTACCTGGTTGGATCTATCCTCAAAATAATGACACTGGTTCCTCTAATGTAGTGTTTTTGGAGTCAGGATTGCTGGCATGTTAAGATAATAATCAGCTCTAGGGCTGGCCCATGAGATTCCACAATGTCACCTGTGACCTACTCGTCCTGATGCTGTGCTAACAGTAAAAGATTTACATTCATCACTCAGTACTTCCTGTGGAGAAAAATGGACCCCCAACTCATCTTCTATGATCTGATAATTTTCTTAACATTATGAGACAGTAGAAATGTATTGAATACTTACCACTTTGGATGGACAGCTTTTAATGTGGGTGACAGTAACATCCCTTAGAGATAGTCTCGTTCTTTTTGTAATGCATGTAATCTGTTGGTTGTGTATCTGTTTTGATGGCACATTGGGGAAGGGAAGAGAATTAAACTCAAGAAGCATATGAAAGACAGCAACAACAACAGAACAAAGGCCAGTACAGCCAGGAGGCAGAGAAAGGCTTGAGATAGTGCCCAAGACCAGTGCTAGATTTACCACAATCCCTCGGCTATATGGACAACTTTGAACTTTGTTGTTCTGGAATCTTCAGAAAGTCTGGCAGGAGGCCACCTGACCTGGTGACTGAGATGCGCGTAGGGAGAGGTGTGGGGCTGACGGGACAGCAGGAATGCGGGGGCTGGTTGAGCAGGTACACCAGGCTAGCGGGAGAGCTGAAGCAACAGGATGCTGCTCTCTTTTGCCTGGCATACTGCCATTCTCCTTCTTGCTCCATCTGAGGTTTGAGCTGCTCTGCCCCAAGGTCCTGGCTTTGAACCTGTGCTCTGCTTTCATTTCTTTACACACTGATACATTTGAACTTTTCCACATCTGGCTTTCACTTTCCAAAATGATACCTGGAGTGCGATCAGGAGAAAAACAAGGTCTTTGGTAATTGAACTTTTTTTGTTGTGGTTGTTTCAGTTGCTTTTTGTTTGGGTTGTTTTGGACAGGGACTCTGTGTGACCCACACTGACCTGCAGTTCCAATCTTCCCATATTAGCTTCAGTAGTTGCTTAGATAACAGAGTAACTTTATTTCAAATAATCATCCTCTTCTACAATACTGACTGAATTCTCAGATTCACAGAAGCAGCAGGACTCACTCACAGAGACCCAGAGGAAGTTGGTCCACACCCCTTTGCTAAATGCATGCCTGCTCTTCTTTACTCACCAGGACAGAAGCCACGTAGACATCAGGCACTTGTCCTGAGCTCTGTGGCAGAGCTCTCATGGGACAATGCTTGTTCAGGCTCATTTTGAGGAACCGAGTGCTCTTGTGTTGACTCTATCGGCTGCTGATGGGGATTGCTAAATCAGCCATTAGAGCTCTTGAGCCCAAAGCGTATTTCCCACATCAGAACCCATCCGTGACTAGGAATTTTGATGTGGGGTATGGGTGAACCAAAGCAACCCAGCCCACATTTGCTGAGACACGCTTGTCAGTGATGACAACATGAGACAAGACTGACATACCAAATACTCAGCAGATTCCTAGACGGTGTTCCCAGGTCCACACACAAGCTGGTTCGAATCCCGGGGGAGGGGGGACATTTCTTGATATATGTCTCTAAACAATTCCTCCTGCTTCTGCTTGCTTTGTTGAATCTCTCCATGTCCTCATTTTTCTCTGTGCAAAGTTCTTTGGCATCTCTTCCCAGCTTTCATTTCATACCAATTGTTACCCTGAGATAGTCTGCACCATATTCTTAGTTTCTCTCCATCCACCCATTCTCAGCCTTTAGGAGGCAACAGAAAACATGGAATCATATTGTAGCAAGCTCAGCATCTCTTGGCTCCTTAGATTCCTTTAGCAACAATTGTACAGTATTTGTCTATCATAGGAGACCTCAATGTTGTGCATTATGTTCTGGTGTAAGTGTTTGCCTTCAAAGCAGGCCACTTGCACCTGCTGTCTCCTCTGTCCAGGAGGAGGTCTGACCCACGTGTAACCTTGGAAAGACTGAAAATCTCGTTACTTTTATCAAATCCTTTGCAACCTTGGGCCGCCCAACAGCACATCTCTAACATTCAGTTCAACTCCTCCTTCTCCGCTTGTGTCTGAGAAACACACATGCACCTCCTTTCTTCCCACCCCCGGGGAAAGAGGCCTGCTGTGTGTCAGTTCTCACAGTACCCTGCCCCATCCTAGATGTTTCTAACAGAGTAGTCTTTGCCTCAGAGAAGACCCAGTTCTGGCACTTGGGATGGATGACTACGGAAATGATGACTTAGAAGAACAGCAGGGACAGAAGCTGGAGAGGTGACCTCTACTGTTTAAGAATCTATGGCAGGGAGAGAAAGCACCCTCCCTTTAGGCTGCGTTTGTCCCTACAACTCCTGGAACTTTTTAAGGCTGTTTGTTCCATTGCAACACTTTGGCTCTTTTCTTTTTACACGGTTATTACAAAGTAAACATTGTCATTGTGTAAAGGCTTTGTTTGTGGTGCTTTCGTTTTAAACTTGAGTTGAAGAGAATGCTAATGTGTTTACTTACCCTTGGTTTTCAGTGAGAGAGGCCACCAGAGGAAAACTGAAATCGGGATTTTATTATTATATTTTTCTGAAGTATTTTTCCCAGACAGCCAAGCACAGGAACAAATGATATTCTCTCCACACATTTTTTTTTCTTCTACTATGATGAATTTCTTTCTCCAGAGAGAGAAGTGATTTCTGAAAGCCTTGAACAACATACTAATCTTTCCTTCTGATAGCCCCTGGTTGAATTACCCCTGAATTTGAAGCGTTTACTGATGAAATGATACTTGACATTAACCAGTGTTGTATGGAAATATTTCCAGCACCTGGGGAGGAAATAAAGGAGGGAATTCATAATCCAGGCCTACGTGGCCATTTTCTTCTGAAGAAACTTAAACGATTCTTACTTCAGACTGCCTGACTTTTCCTAGGAGGTCACTCTGTGACAACAAAATGCTTTGCGACAGTGGCAACAAGTTAGACTTCATAATGTTATAAGTAAGAAAAAAACCGCATCTTTGGCTGGTTGGCAAAAGCCACTGTGGGCTTTGGGATTTCCGTGTTCATGTTGCACACTAATAGGTGTTGGAGCCTTGTGAATCGAATATTCTAGTTACTTAGAAAGCACTGCTTAGATGAGTACTCAGGGGAAGCAAGCAACATTTTCCAGATGGAGAATACATGAAATTGGTATTTGGTTTAACATCTCAGAGTAATTGGAGTAATTTTGGTTTGGCTAAGGAAAAATAGATAATACAAATTTTAGAAATATCTGGACCATTTGCCAAGTTGTGTTTCCGATTTTTGTTAGAGCTCTGAATTCTTAGAGCCACTGGCCTTAGGTCAATAGTCAGAACCTCAGGAGAAGGGACCAGAAACAGGTGTAACAGGTTCAGTGACAGCTCAGGGCACCCTGGACACTGCTGGGGTAGTTCATATGCTAAACCTCGGAAGGGAAGCGCAATCTGTAGACAGCCATGACAGACCTGAGCAAGGATAGGAGACAGAGAAGTGTTGATGTCTGGTTCACACTGGACCCTTTTCAGCCTTGGGACTGGTGAACCGTATGTGTAAACTGGTGGCTCTCTTGTGTGATAAAAGTTCAATGTTAGGCTAGTTCATGTTAAAACACCTTTGACTGTAACATTCATTGATTTTAAGTGACTTTCGTTCAATATGTCATTATATGATCTGTGACAGCGTTGCCGCACTAATGATTTGTGATCCAAATAGCTATTGTTATAACCTGTACCGTCTCTAGCTGCTGTTTCGTGTGTGCGTGTGTGTGTATGTGTGTAAGCATGCTTCAGCACACACACACACACACACACACACACACACACTAAACTCTTTTTTTCAGGCGGTCATTAACATGAGTCCCACAGCACAGCTTTGTTCACGCATGTGTCAGCAGGCAGCCTATAGCTGACCTCAGGAGCAACGGCCCGGAGTGCCAAGCGATGACAAGCAATCCACAAAGGGAGGTCTAGGCAATTCAAGCCAGATCTGCCTTTGTGATTATAAGGCCCATTAGAGCATGTCCCTGCACAGCCCTGTCTCTTCAGGGATGCTGGCTTCACCCACTGGCGTGCATCTGGGATTTGAGAATGGTAGTTTTCATAAGAAGGATGGTCAGCATGGCTAAGGGCAAACCATTGGTGTTCACTGGTTTCCTATATTTTGGTATTGTTCCTAAGCATCTAAGTAATTATAGTGCCAGTATTTATGGAACTGTTTGTTGTTTGTTTATTTATTGAGACGGGGTCTTGCTCTATAGGCAAGCTGATCTTAAGCTCTCCATGTAGCTCAGGCCGGCCTCTCAACTAGATCCTTCTTTTCTCAGCCTCCTAAGTTTGGAATGATGTGTAAAACACTACACCCACCCATTGCTAAACCTTGGGAGTAGCAGTAGAGTCTGTTATAAACTCCATTTGTCAGACAAGAAAACTGGTACTTAATGCAAACAAAATTTGATTCAGGTTTCTTTTGTCATTGTGATGGGGACACTAATCTCCATAGCCTTGGCCCAAGAATGAGGCCTCCTTTCCTTTGACCTGAGAGTCCCTGTTCCTGATAGAGAAGAAACTATGGAGTAGGTCATGGATCTCCTCCACAGACTCAAGAGTTCTAGTCTCTAACATCTACCTTAGTAAATGATGGCTGGTTGAATTCATATAATTACTTGTGCCAGGAATTGAAGTTCTTCAGATTTTAACTCAAATCCTGCTGAGTGGGCACTATTTTTTTTATCATTTTTTTTATTAATAAAAGTAAGCAAAGTTAAAAGAATGATCCAAGTTTGCACACCTAATGGAAGAGTTCAGATTTAAACCCATGTGTCAAAGGGTATTTTCTGTAACTTAAGCAGCCTTATATTATTGAGAGCTCTGCCACAGTGTACTCCGGACTGGTGACTCATCAGCCTGGCTCAGTTAGAACTCACACATCTTTCTCCAATTGCACATGTAGGGGAGACACTGCATGTGTTGACTTTGCTGCATGTTATACAGCTTCTCGATGTACATTCTGAGCACTTTCTGGAGAGCAGACACTTTTGTGCTTTTTTTCCTTCTTCCTTCCTTCCTTCCTTCCTTCCTTCCTTCCTTCCTTCCTTCCTTTCATTCTTTATTTCTCTTTCTCTCTCTTTCTTTTTTCTTTCTTATTTTCTTTCTTATTTTCTTTCTTTCTTTCTTTCTTTCTTTCTTTCTTTCTTCTTTTCTTATACATCTCGTCCACAGCCTCCCAGTCTCCCCACTTCCCCTAGATTCACTAATCCTCCTATTCTGTTTCCCTTCAGAAAAGAGCAAACTTCCCAAGGATAACACCTGAGCATGGTATAACATGACGCAATAAAACTAGGCACAAACTCTTCTGTCAACGGTGGAAGAGTCAACCCAGTGGGAGGGAAAGGGCCCCAAGAGGAGGCATGAGAGTCAAAGACTTCCCACTTCTACTGTTAGGAGTCAACAAGAATATCCGTCTACACAAGCACAGCATGTGTGCAGAAAAACTAGAGAAAACACATGGAGGCTCCATGATAGCTGCTGCAGACTCTGTAAGCCCCTGTGAGCCCCATGAGCCCTCGTGAGCACCCGTGGCCCCTGTGAGCCCCTGTGAGAGCCCTGCTTAGGTTCTGTGGCTTAGATTGGTGTCTCAGCCCCTTCACTGGAAGCCTTGCCTGCCTATAAAAGATGACTAGATTGGGCTCTAAACCCCCATTACTAGGATTTCTTGTTAGTTAACATGTATTATCCTCTGAGTCCCTTTTGCACTGGGTTTCCACATCGCCCCCTCCGAGTGAACCCAATTCCAGTCAACTCTCTCATTTACCCACCTGATCCCTCTTATTTCCACCCACCTGACCCCAGTCCCCCTAGAAAATTTATTTCCCCTTCCCAGGGAGATCTGAGTATCCCCCCATGAACTATTCTTATTACCTAGTCTCTCTAGGTCTGTGGATTGTTTCATGATTATCCTTTGTATTACATCTAATAACCACTTATGAGTGAGGACATACTGTGTTTGTCTTTCTGGGTCTGGTTACCTCACTCAGGATGATTTTTTTCCAGCTCCATCCATTTGCCCAAAAATTTCATGATACCATATTTTTAGCAGCTGAGTAGTACTCCATTATGTAGAATGTACATTTTCTTTATCCATTCTTCAGTTGAGATACATCTAGGAGAGTGCACCATTTCAAAATGAGTAACTCAAAAAAACAGAGAAAGTATACTATTTTTTCAGGTAGTTTTCCCCTGTTCCCAAATGACCTAATTAACAGTTTTAGGTGTGAAAAGCAAGATCAGCAGCAGCATTATAAGCTCATGCCTGAGTATGCACAGGGTCACAGCCGTCCCAGTCACTACCGTCCCTGCCCCAGTGTCTCTCGTCTTTATTCATCCCCTGGAAAGGCATATCTGCACGCTCCATCTCAGTCCCACACTGAGATTCACGCTCACAGTGAGAAGGGCTGGCTGGGAGCCTGCCAGCACTAACTCCAAAAGACGGATGTCTCCGAGATTGATGGCTCAGTGATCTCTTTGGGGGTTGTATAAAAATATTGATTATGTTGCTAAGTTGTAGAAAATAGGCTCTGGGGTTCAGAAATAGGTGCTTTCTTTAAAATAATCCAGAATCAGGAGGATAAATCAATGCGCAGGGCATCTAAGACATCATAACTATCATAGCTTCAACAGATTTGGCTTGTGTATGGAAAAACTAATACCTTGCTGAAATAATAAAAACTATTATCTTCGCATGCTAAAAACAGAAGCTAGAGTTTTCTTCTAGTGTTTACTTTGCAATTGTACCAAATCCCTAACTTTTAGCACACATGTATTCCTGAAACCCACAAGGAAAACCGCCAGGCAGCCTTTCTGCCAGGTGAGGTTTTGTTTTCCTCCTTCAAAACCACAGATAGAAATGTCGTATGAGATATTTCGGGTTTGACAGCCGAAGCTGACAAAAGTACTCTTGCTTAGTATTTGTTCCATTTTGTTTTCTTTTTTGTGAGTTCAATACAAATTTCCATATACAGTAATACAACTCTATTTAAACCTGTTCTGAAGTATTTCCAATTGTCTTGAACACCACTCATTTGAGTTTCTAAGAGAGAGAAGCAGCAGAGATCTTGCTGAAAAAAATAGCTCAGTTTTTGTAAGCATCAATTTTGATTAGTTAAATTGAACAGTCAATTTCCTATGGCAGCTTTCTTTACTTTGAAGGATTCATAAAAGGCTTTGTTGGCGTGAACACCCCTGGGTCACACTACTCCAAAGAGACGAAATCCTAGAGGTGTAAGCAGGGGTTGGAGCACGAGGAACATCCCAAATGATGAGTGCTGGTTCTCAGACTGTCCCATGGTTGGTCAGTGGATGAGATTGGAAGGGACACATTGTTGCTCTTGGGACATCTGAGGACTCCATATGGGGGAATATTTTCCTTCCTCAGGCCTCAGTTTCCCCTTATGAAAACTGTGTTTTTAAACTGCTTTTTAACCTATGTAACTTCTGGATTCTCTCCATCTCTGTTTTGCTCTCTGTCTCTCTGTTTCTCTCTTAAATAACATGTCCTTTCTTGGGGCCATTGAAATGAGTGAGTTAAGCCCTCCAGTTACATTAGTACTGAAAGGTGCTGTTCACTGCACTAGTAGGATTGTTTAATGTAAAGTGGGCGCTGCACTGGATGCCAGAGACAGAATTGGGCACAAGCGGGGTTTCTTTCAGCTTTTCTGCCCTAGAAGCTCTGACTGGGATGTAAGGACAGGAGCTAAGCATTGGGGAATGGTTCCTTTCTTGTAGTTGTAGACTTCAGATTCTTCCAGCAGAGGATGGGACAAAGTGCTCCCATAGACAGCTTCCAACGTTAACAGGATGCATGAGAAATAGGCAGACACTGGATTTGTACTGTGGGGATTCCAGGGTTTTCCTTTGAGAGAATAGAATGTGGCCTTTGCACCTGCTTCTGAGATCCTGTCTTGCGTTCACAGTCACAATGGCTGAGATCAGCATCTCCACTGGTCCTAGGCATCTTCAAAAGATGACCAGACCGGTCCATCAATGCATACAGAATATCATTAAAGCTTCTGCTAGCTTCAGAGTGTGATTGTTAGAGAAGGGGCTACCATACTCAGATTTTAATTGTGTACAACACAAAATACAAATCAAGTCACTTCTGAATTGCCCAGGAGCCAAATAGTCTGTTCCTGAAACCTACTGACTAGCTCACTGGCTGCTCTGCCTGGTCTTATTCCTGGCTGTAGGAGCAATGAATGGCACGGCTCTGATTATTTATGTTCTCAGCCCATGAGACATTTTCTGATGACACTCAGAGAAGCTGCATGTGAAATTACCTTCTTTTATAGAAGGCTATTCCCTCTCTCTGCTTTTCACTGTGCTCTATGAGCTTATGGGATCCCTGTGTTGAATTGCTTTCTCCTCCCTGCTGCTCAGCATTTTCGGATGGCTCAGCTGGTGACAGCAGCAAGGCACACCATCCCATAGGAACTGAGCATATGCACACTCAGAGTTTTGCCTCATTGGAACCAAGCCGAAAAGTAGTAGCTTGAGGCCACTCTTGTAATCCCTTATATACCTTCGGGAAAGTGCCTTTACCCACCTTCTGCAATGAATGGCAGCCACCAAGGAGGGTCCCTTGGGTTATGCAGCTCCTTTAGGGATTGTCAGCTGTGCTTCATTACAACGTGTTTACTCTCAAGACATTGAACTGTTCACTCATTTTGATCAGTTCTGAAACAGGCACAGTAGAAGACAGTGATATCTTGAAGCAGACCTTTACAAGGTTAAAATCGTGTGGAAGGAACTAAGTGGCCGTTGTTGAGCAATGTTCAGTGAAAGAAGTGGGAAGTGAAATGATGTCTCCATGTACCTCAGTAGCGGGCACTTCAAAGCTAAAGATACAACTGTCCACATCCATATTTAAACAGAATACTCTTTTTTTTAAGATTTATTTATTATATATACACTGTTCTGCCTGAATGCCAGAAGAGAACACCAGATTTCATTACAGATGGTTAGGAGCCATCATGTGGTTGCTGGGAATTGAACTCAGGACCCTTGGAAGAGCAGCCAGTGCTCCTAAACTCTGAGCTATCTCGCCAGCCCTAAACAGAATACTCTTAAATCCAGCTTGGCCACCTTTTCTTATGTTAGCTCTTCATCTTTAGCGTCCGAAAGTGTCTATCTCTATCCATCATTTTTGTGACTACATTGTATTTTAAGAATGTACTCTAAATTATTTAATTTTCTATTGATAGACTTTTAGTATCTTCTGAGTTTTTCCTTTTAAATGTTGAACTGTACAGTAATGAAGATAACTAAATAGCTTCCTAGTATAATTATGTAAAAGGCTACTATAGGCCAACATTAAATGCATTTAAGGTCTCCAATTATCCATTTCTAAGTTAACCTCCAACATACAATAAATTTGGTGCCCCAAACCAATCCCAAAAGAAGTGGAAAAGAATCATTTAACAAAGTTCAATCAAGATACGGTTAAAGCCTAGTGACTTTGAATTCTTTATTATCTAGTGCCAGTGAAGGTTCAGATTTTTTATTGATGCTTTAATAAAAAGATTTTACAATAGAGCCTTCTGAAAGCATCATTTCAGGACAATTATTTTGTGTTCCTTTCCCTCTCTGTCTTCTAATTAATTTATCCCTTTCCTCTGTGTTTCTCTCCAGGATGGACATGTGAAGTGATGGGTGTGAATATGGGACACTGTGTGTGCACAAGGCCTCCTTCATGCCTCCTGCTGCTGCTGCTGAAGCTGCTGGCCACCGTCTCCCAGGGACTGCCAGGAACAGGGCCCCTGGGCTTCCACTTCACACATTCCGTGTACAATGCTACCGTGTACGAAAACTCAGCAGCGAGGACCTATGTCAACAGCCAAAGCAGAATGGGCATCACCTTAATCGACCTATCCTGGGACATCAAGTACAGAATAGTGTCTGGTGACGAGGAAGGGTTCTTCAAAGCTGAGGAGGTCATCATTGCAGATTTCTGCTTTCTCAGGATAAGAACTAAAGGTGGCAATTCTGCCATATTGAACAGGGAAATCCAAGACAATTATTTATTAATCATCAAAGGTTCAGTCAGAGGAGAAGATCTGGAAGCATGGACCAAAGTGAACATCCAGGTTTTAGACATGAACGACCTGAGGCCTCTGTTCTCCCCTACCACTTACTCAGTCACCATTGCAGAAAGCACACCACTTAGGACTAGCGTTGCCCAGGTAACAGCCACAGATGCAGACATCGGTTCCAATGGAGAGTTCTACTACTACTTTAAGAACAAGGTTGAGCTTTTTTCAGTCCACCCCACAAGTGGTGTCATCTCTTTAAGTGGGCGCTTAAATTATGATGAGAAGAACAGGTATGACCTAGAAATCTTAGCAGTGGACCGGGGAATGAAACTCTATGGCAATAACGGAGTTAGCAGTACTGCTAAACTTTATGTTCACATTGAACGTGTAAATGAACATGCTCCCATTATCCATGTGGTCACTCACACCCCTTTCTCATTGGACAAGGAGCCAACATACGCAGTAGTGACAGTTGATGATTTGGACGAGGGGGCCAATGGAGAGATCGAATCTGTTTCCATTGTGGCTGGAGATCCTTTGGATCAATTCTTCCTGGCTAAAGAAGGCAAATGGATGAATGAATATAAAGTCAAGGAGAGGAGGCAGGTGGACTGGGAAAGCTTCTCCTATGGCTACAACCTCACTCTTCAAGCGAAAGACAAAGGATCACCGCAGAAGTTTTCAGAACTAAAGACAGTCCATATTGCCAACCCCAAGAGAGACAGCATCCCAGTTAGGTTTGAAAAAGATGTGTATGAAGTCAGCATAAGTGAATTTTCCCCTCCTGGTGTCTTGGTGGCCATAGTCAAGGTAAATCCTGAGCCACTGGATGTGGAATACAAACTCTCTCCTGGAAAAGATACCGAGTACTTCAAGATCAACCCTCGGTCAGGTCTGATTGTCACAGCGCAGCCCCTGAATATGGTGAAGAAAGAAGTGTACAAGCTGGAGGTGACAGACAAGGAAGGAGAGGTGAAGGCACAAGTCACCATCGGGATTGAGGATGCCAATGACCACACCCCAGAATTCCAGCAGACACTGTATGAGACGTTTGTGAATGAGAGTATCCCTGTCGGAACAAATGTTCTGACTGTGTCGGCCTCTGACAAGGATAAAGGAGAAAATGGCTATATCACTTATAGCATTGCCAGTCTGAACCCTTTACCATTTGTCATTAACCAGTTCACGGGTGTGATCAGCACCACTGAAGAGTTAGATTTCGAATCCTCCCCAGAGACATACAGGTTCGTTGTAAGAGCTTCTGACTGGGGCTCACCGTACCGCCATGAAAGTGAGGTGAACGTGACCATTCGGGTAGGAAATGTCAATGACAACATCCCGCTCTTCGAAAAAGTGGCTTGCCAGGGAGTCATTTCATATGACTTTCCTGTTGGGGGTCATATTACAGCTGTCTCTGCGATTGATATTGATGAACTCGAACTTGTAAAGTACAAAATCATTTCAGGAAATGAACTTGGGTTCTTTTATTTGAACCCGGACTCTGGTGTTTTACAGCTTAAAAAGCCACTGATGAATTCTGGCATTAAAAATGGTAATTTTGCCCTCAGAATCACAGCTACAGATGGGGAGAATTTTGCAGACCCCATGACCATTAACATCTCAGTCCTCCATGGGAAAGTGTCTTCAAAGAGCTTCAGCTGCAGAGAAACTCGAGTGGCTCAGAAATTGGCAGAGAAACTACTCATTAAAGCAAAAGCTAACGGGAAGCTGAATGTAGAAGATGGATTTCTTGACTTTTATTCAATTAACAGGCAAGGACCACATTTTGACAAGTCTTTCCCCTCTGATGTGGCCGTGAAGGAGGATATGCCAGTTGGGACTAACATCCTGAAGATTAAAGCATATGATGCCGACTCTGGCTTCAATGGGAAGGTACTGTTTACAATATCAGATGGGAACACGGACAGCTGCTTTAATATTGACATGGAGACTGGACAGCTTAAAGTTCTCATGCCCATGGACCGAGAGCACACAGACCTCTATCTCCTCAACATAACCATCTACGACCTCGGAAAGCCACAGAAATCATCATGGCGATTGTTGACAGTCAATGTGGAGGATGCTAACGACAACAGCCCAGTGTTTCTTCAGGACAGCTACTCAGTCAGCATTCTTGAAAGTTCAAGTATTGGCACTGAGATTATTCAAGTGGAAGCAAGAGACAAAGACCTGGGTTCTAATGGTGAGGTAACGTACTCGGTTTTGACAGACACACGGCAGTTTGCCATCAATAGCTCAACTGGAATTGTTTATGTAGCTGACCAGTTGGACAGGGAATCCAAAGCCAACTATTCTTTGAAAATTGAAGCCAGGGACAAAGCAGAAAGTGGCCAGCAACTGTTTTCTGTTGTCACCCTAAAGATCTTTCTGGATGATGTCAATGACTGTTCACCAGCTTTCATCCCCACTAGCTACAGTGTGAAGGTTTTGGAAGATCTCCCTGTTGGTACAGTCATTGCTTGGCTTGAGACTCAGGATCCTGACCTTGGATTAGGGGGTCAAGTGCGCTATTCTTTGGTCAATGATTATAATGGGAGATTCGAAATAGACAAAGCCAGTGGTGCCATCCGCTTGAGCAAAGAGCTGGACTATGAGAAGCAGCAATTCTACAACCTCACAGTCAGGGCCAAAGACAAAGGGCGTCCTGTCTCCCTGTCATCAGTTTCCTTCGTGGAGGTGGAGGTGGTGGATGTCAATGAAAACCTCCATATGCCCTATTTCCCAGACTTTGCTGTCGTTGGATCTGTAAAAGAAAATTCACGGATTGGAACAAGCGTGTTGCAGGTGACTGCCCATGATGAGGATTCTGGTAGGGATGGAGAGATCCAGTACTCCATCAGAGATGGAAGTGGTCTTGGGAGATTCAGCATAGATGATGAGAGTGGTAAGTGTGAAGTTTTGTGTTCAATGTCTCCTATCACTTCTTCTGTTTGCCGGTGTTGGAGATGGGATATGAATCAGGGCTTCAGAACAGACGAGGAAGGTTCTCTATTAGAGGAGGCAAGGCACAGAGCATGAACCATGTCTTAGAGTGTCTTGGTTTCTAAATAGATCAGTCCACACGGTATCCAGTGCATCTTCTATCTGTGTTGTGTTTCCTTGCTTGGTATGACTGTTTCGAGGCTATCTTCTGAGAAACTTTCATCCTTATTGCCCCTGGTGATTGTGTTCCTGACTCTCATCAAATGAATGGAACTGATACAATAATTATATTTGAATTAGCTTTAAATTAGAAGTATGAAATTGATTTTCAAATGCATCTTATATGCGAATCTTTCCCTTTACAGTAAAGCTTTGCTGCAGGGAATCATTGCTTGGTGTTTAATGTTGAACCAGTACATCCAGCCCTTCAACAATGGGCATTAATCCTCTGTCATGACATGCATGTGACTTAAAAAGCATTTCTATAAGAGAGGAGAATCATGCTATAAATTCTAGTCATAAAAACTTGGTTATAAGACACCTTTGACCATTAATAGTTTATTTTTATATCTTTTTTCTTTTATTGAAAATATCTGCGATTTTTGAGTAACACATTATTTATAATTGATTTTATAAATGTTTTGAAATGCAGAGCAAATTTGACAAATATTTTATTGCCCGAATCTATCTACTTACCTTTCATCATAGATAGCAACTGTTTGTTATGGTTATGATTTGTACAAATATAAATATGCCTAGACACATGTGTATATGTATATGTGCATGAATGTTTGTATGTCCCTTTCCGTGTGTGAGTTTATACCCATGTGTTTTGGGACATGTGTGTGTACATGCATGTGTGTGTGTGCACGTATGTATCTTCTATTGTTAGTATCACATATTTTTCTAGTCTTAGTAGATTCCAAGTATTTCAAAAGAAGAAAATGCATCTTCTCTGCTGCTATGAGCGGTGGCATTAGTGTGTTGTGTTTTCAGGACAAATACGTACATATTAACTAATTTTCTACAACAGTCATAGAATTGCTTGCTACCTATCTTACTCAGTTTTAGACTGTTATAAAAGTCGTCCACCACCATGGGTGGCTTTAAAAGATATAATTCTCATAGTTATGGACATTGGAGGCCTGAGGTCAATGTAGCCACATGGTCAAGGCAGAGGGCCTCTTCTGAACTTGTGGACTTCCATCTTGCTATGCCCCCAAGGAGGGGGCTTTAGTTTCCTCCTGCAATGAGCAATTTTAGGCTTGTAACTCAGGTGGATGTCACTAGGAGGAGGTACAGCTAAGTCCTTGACTACTGCTGTCAAAGCTTCAGTGATTCATCCAATTAGGAAGCTACAGCTTGGGCTTGATTCAAAGAGCCAAGGGCAGGAGAAGCTGTCAAGAGTAGCCTATACTTTGTCAATATGCTCCATGGTTTATTGTTTTCACTTGAGTTTTTATTTTAGAAAATGACTCCAAACATTTAATGTTCTTGTTGTTGGAAACTCCCCACCAAACAAACAAACAAACAGAAAACTACAAATAAACCCTCAGTCGTTTCATTGTAAGCAGAACTTTGAAAACTAGACGTTTTTGTTTATAAAAATAATGACAATTGTGTTGTAACACTACTTGATAGATTCAAAGTTCATTTGACGTGAACAGTAGCTCCACTGGATCAAAGCTAAGCGACTTGTGAAGGTTGACTTGTGAAGGTTGACTTGTGAAGGTTGACCTGTGAAGGTTGACTTGTGAAGGTTGACCTGTGAAGGTTGACTTGTGAAG
>NC_022012.1:10961225-10993030 GCF_000317375.1 Microtus ochrogaster | reverse complement strand
TGTGAAGGTTGACTTGACTTGTGAAGGTTGACCTGTGAAGGTTGACTTGTGAAGGTTGCCTTTACATTAAATGTGGAAGTCAGCCCAACAGTGAGCCCGCGTCCCCGAGACTGAACACGGTGCTGTTTGTCCACATTCATTCTGTGTTTCTGAGATCTTTTTCTCGGAGCCCCTTTTAGTTTGTAAAGGCATAGCAAGTGTCCTTCCTCCTTTATCCCATTTTCTTCCCTTAGACAATGGAAGCCACCCCTCTGTCTCATAGAAACAATGCCTGGACATGACGCTGAAGAGTAGAATTCTCATAATACTCTCATCATATATCTTCCTTGGGTCTCACTGACCCTAACTTCCAGGGTCTAAGCCTAGGAGCTCCTGCGTAATTGCTGTGTGCACTTGTGCCACCGTCCAGGGTCTGGAAAGGTTACAAAAAAAAGCCACCAGCGCTCTGTTCATAGGCCCACGTGAGTCTAAGGATCCATCTGCTCTTTGTCCTTAGTATGGAAAAGCATCACCAGAACCAAGACTGAGAGAGTAGTACCTGAGCCTGGCAGAATTTCCTGAGTCTCAGGCCTGTCCTTTTCTGTGCCCTTACATCCCATGAAGGAGACATGATCTCTGCTTGTTTTTATTTTTGCCTTTTAAAAGTTTGAAGTCAGCTGCCAAAGGTTGCCAGGGTCCTGTATTACGCACCAGCTTGCAGATTTGGAGCAAGAATCCCAGGGATTTGTTTACAATGTGTGATCCCTGGCAAGGCCCCAGACCATAAAGTGGGTAGATCTTGGGTGAGCTGAGAAACTTCATGTCAGTTTTGTAAGTGCTCCTGCCACACAGGCTTTGAAAGTACGTCCGAACCCTAAGCTCCCAAGAAATGGGCTGACAGAGTCTGCATTTTTTTCTAAGGTCTTTTTTTTTCACCCATTTAAATAGCAGATGATTTAACTCAGGTACTAGACACATTTCTTTTCTAATCCAATCTTATAACTCAAGTAAACCTTTTTATTATTCCTCAGTGGTAATCTTTTTCTGAATGTCTTTCTGATGGTTCCTAAATCTATCTGTGCTTCAATCATTATGGGAGCTTGTACCTCGTGAGAGGAAGTGTTTGGGACAGTTAATGCACTTCTCATATTGCGGGAGCTTGTACCTCACGAGGGGAAGTGTCTGAGAGAGGTAATGCTCTTTGTAGATTTATGGTCTTGACTTTTTGGGACTCAGAACCAAAACCACACCTTTAAATTCTTCCCCATGCACCAGCGTTTATGAAATGTTTAATAATATCCACAGTAGCTGGATTAACTCTCCTCATGCTACATTGAGTCTGATCACAATTTAAATCACTAGTGTGTAAGATGCAATTTAATCAGTTTCTCCTTCACAAAGAATGAATTCTTACTCTTTGGCACAACAGGAATCCATATTCATGACTACTCAGAGGTATAACATTGTTCTCAAAAGAGCACAATATATGTTTTAAACTGTGAATTTATATCAGATTGTTTTGTACACCACAAACTACAGTACAAATTTTATTAATTTGCTTACTTGAGGTTAATTAAAGAAATATTTAATTAAGACAAACCAGTCCTACCTTGGACTTTAGTCAGAGATAATTGAGAAGATGTTGTATTATCTATTGTTACTATTTATTTCTTCCACTCACTCAATCTCTATAAAGGGCCAGGCCCAGGAGAAGTTGTTATCAAAGTCAATGAGGTAGTTAGTTTCAAAGGCTTTCCCATTCAGGATCACGTATCTGGTCTCTAAAAGTTCTGAGATTTGAAACCTAGTGGAAAAGTTTCTCAGTCTTACATCATTCCCCTCCCTGCACCCAACAAGCCATCGTATGCAGTCCCTGTGTCTTCCTCACACGATGGAATGCTGGACTCAGAGACTCCATACAGAACTTTCTGATGTTCTGAAAGTCAGAGCACAGCCCTAGGACAAGCTCAGCACTGATGTCTGGAAGGCTCTGAAAGTCAGCATCCACCCAGAATCCATGTATTGGGATCTAGTAGCCATTGGGAGTAGTATGATGAGGTGGGTTTTGTGGAAAGGCTCCACCCTCATAAGCAGGACATAAACCTTAGGACAGCAGTACAAGTGGATTCCTTTCCCTTTCTATTGTGTGAGAGTACCGTTGAAGAAACCACCTACAAGGAAGGGGCACTTGCCAGACTTTGAGTCAATTCTCACATTGATTTTGAACTTGCCAGTTTCTAAACCTGTAAGCAGTATTTTTGTGTTTGTCAATAAACTGCACAGCGTAAGGTGTTTTGTTATAGAAGTTCAAGTAGATGACAGCTCCTTTACTAAGGGAGAGAGAAGAGAAATGAATCATGGCTAAATGATGGCCCAGTGAAGCAGTGGTGAGAACAGAGACTATTATCTATCTCTTCTCACAAGAGCTGATTTTACCTAAGGGAGAAACACTGGGCAGACACTAGTGATGTCAAAGAGATGGACCTTCCATAGTGGTGGCCTTTCCAGAATGTTCCAGGACAGCAACACTAATGTTTGTTTACATGACACATTTTTCATAACATGCTCATGGTGTGACCACACTCCCAAGTCTCAGGAGCCATGGTTTGTTTCCTCTAGATTTTACTCCTCTGATGTTGCAGGGGAAGCTCACAGGCACAGAAGAGTCTGAGACATAATAATTATTGAAAGAGTTGTTGCTCTTTTAGACAATCTATTCCAACAACCAATAAATAAAATTTTATAATTTTATAAAATTATATGTTCACTTGACTCTTCAAATCTACTCTGTATCCTGTTGTGTCCAGAAGACTATGGGCAAGTTTGCTCTTTTGTTCTCTGACATTAAGAGAAGCATGAGGAAACCTGGGTTTGGGGTATTTCTTGTATTTCTTCTTTGGTCTCTTTTCACACTAGGTGCTGTGGGCATCCCATGGTGACTGGGCTGTCACTAGTCCTGGAATATCAAGTATAAACTATTGACTTTTCTTGACCTTCACCCCTGCCTTTGTTCGGGGAGTATTGAATATATGCTTCTTCCTCGGTTTAGTAATGTGAGCTGTCTGCCTTCTTTCAGGACCCTAACTTGTAACATATTCTTCTTACGTAAATGCTTTTAAAACAGATTTGAGTTTAAATGTATTTTTGAAGACTTTTCCAGCAAGTTTTATTAAGTGTGGTTTCCATAACCCTGATATGATGGATTGCAGGCAGCATGGAGGTGATAGCTATCTATTTCACAGGGAGGAAAGCAAAGCAGCTCCTTACCTTGCTGTCTAACTCCTGCCCTGCATCTCCACCATCACAAATGGACATCGTTTGCTTTACTAAAGACCCAGTCCAACCAGCTGCAAGAGAAAGGGGCTCAGCGGACAATAGAGTGACCCAAATATTTCAAACTCTCCATCATTGTCATGCTGTGCTTTTGGTTCTCTGCAAAAAGACAGCTCCATCTCACCTGGTAGCCAAGGTAACAATAAAGACATGAGCTTAGTAGCATATATTTAGTTCCGCTGAAGAAGTGAGGCCAGTGCTATGTTTAGAATCATTTTTCTGTAGTGTCTGATCACCAGATAATTCAGAAGGTGGATGCAAACCAAGAAAGGGAAATATTGCATTGTTAGGAAAAACTGAAGAGTTCTGTGCAGTTGCAAAACTGTGATCCCAGCCCAGGTATTGACAGGATGGTTGATCCCTACCATAGCATCTCTGACTCACTGCATTCTGAGTTTCCTTTCCTTTGGTTTCAGATGCAATGGGAACTATATTTATCTTACAGATGTTTGCTTATCTTTCCTACCTTTCTTCAAACCACTGGTAACTCCACTTGGATAAGCTCAGGATGAATTTGGAGATTTTGGTGCAACTCAAGCCAACTTAGTTCTCAATTGCTTTCCTTTTATTCATCTGCTTCAGCTGTGCTATCTTACTAGAGCTCCTCTGACTCAGCAAAGCACAGATGCTGGCCCAGACTTGCCCTTGCTTCCCTTGGGATCCGAACAAGCAAAGGAGAGGAATGAAGTTACAATCAAGTGACAACAGAAACTTTTCCTGGCTCTGGGATTTCTGACCATAATGATTTGCAAGAAAAACAGTAAGGGCTCCCGGAGGAGAGCTGAGCAATGCGCACTGCTCTGATGAACTTAGAAGCTGTAGTGTAAGTCAGGCAGGAAAGGCAAGAGAAGCTTCTGGGAAATGATGGGGAGTGAGTGTCTACCACAGTTTTCAGCTGGTGCTCTTTTCTTGACCTATTTTCAGCTGTTGGTTGAAGACAATATAGCTTTAATGGAGGACTGTTGGTTTATGTCTGCATTGTGTATTGGTCTTGGGCTGTTATTGTTCCTGGATAACCAGGAAATGATGAGAGTAGCAACAACCATAAAGAAGTAATCCACAATCGGGTAGCAAGCTGACCCCCTGTGCTTGTGCTCTTTCCTCTGTGTATGATCTTCCTTTTACATTTACAAATGGACACGGGCAGTCATGAAAGGCACACGATACCAGGGACTGTTCATATTTGTGTACCAGGCTGTGTAAAAGCTGTTGGGATGGATTTCGTGTCCTCCATGACTTTAGATCACTTTCATCAGTTCAGTTTTGTAACCAGGGCAATTTTTGGAAGTATTTTGCGTGTACCTTAAAGGATATTTTCATTTATCATTACACCTGGAAGAATTATAGAGTTTGATAAATATTAATGTGATGCTACTATCCTCACAGTGTTTTACCAAAATGAAAATGAAAATGGGCTGTGCTCTGTATTTTCAACTTGCCAGGTTTGGTGTTTTCTTTGTTGTTGTTGTTGCTGCTGCTGTTTTGTTTGTTTGGGAAAGCACGTCTTCTTATCCAGAGAATATCTGCAAAGAGTTGTGAGTAGGAGCTGGCTTGATTTAGATTCCATTCTGCAAGCTGCTCTATGAGTTATTAAATATAATAGGGTTCTCCAAATTCTCCCACTGGACACTGTAGGATTTACTGGTTCCTCTGGGCCATTCTTTGTGATTAAATTCACAGATTTTCATTTGCATAGCATAGTTAATATTCTGGTTGCTTTTAAAAAGCAACATAATGGCGAAAACGATAGCTAGTAAAATAAATTGACTATGACACATAGGGACCTAAAAAGTGCATAAAATTTGAGGAAATTAAGATAAAAAGTTTCAGTATACACAATACACACACTTTAAAAGATATTTTGATAAAAACATGAAAGCATAGAGGTTTACCTCTGAGGCCTCTAAAATGTTCTTCTGACCCTCTGCCTCTTTCCTCCCAAGTTCTCATACTAACTATGCACCTGTTCTTCGTTGTTATAGAGCTTTGTGCAGAACAAATGGTGGGTCAAGTCAAGGGCTGCTAATACAGACAGAGAAACATAATACAGCAAAGTATATTGTGTACAAGAGCCGTAAGCATCTGCTAGCCAGTCATGTGGCCTTAATATCACCTTTGGGTTGGGAGATGATTTCCATCTGTTCTGAGGGAAGACTATCTGAGAGAGACTTGGAACACCGAAGTGAGCTAGTGATAAGATGGTCTTATGAGGCAAGCCCATCAATGAACCCAGATTCCTCAGGGCCAAAGACCCACCACCGAGTGACTGCACTGAAGAAAGAACAAGTTATGACAGAAAAATTGTATGCTTTGCAGTGAGGAAAAAATTACACTTTGATAAACTGGAAGTTCATAAATATCACAGGCATCATTTAAACCCACAGAAACGATATGATACTTATTGATCAGATCCTGACACTTGCCTACATTTTTGGCTGCATCTTTGGTTTGCTCGCCTCTCTGTAGTACAGCAGTTTTGTTATAATTGCTCCAAAAGGCATGGAAATACCACTTACTTATCTTCCACTGTGGACGGCTGAAATCTGTTTTTTATTATTGAGAGTTTAAGATGTATTTTTTCCAGGCTTACTTGTTATTGCTAATGTAATATAAACTTTCAACCTTGCTATCAAACTTTGGAAGATATTCTATCAAACTCTTTTTCCTATGCATCTGATTATTTGAAGAAAGCAAACCACAGTGCACACATAATATCCAAGAGAAAGTGTTTGGTCTTTTGCCTTGGTAATTTTCTTAGATAGCCTTTTGGGTCTTTCTCCTTTATATAGAAAAGATAATCAGAACCCTAGAATGCTTATAGGTTCTTTACCTTACATAAGAAATTTACAGTGGAAAGGACCTGGAGGGAAAAGACAAAGACACTGAACCATATCAGTAAAACCGACACTTTCGGATCTGGAGAGATAGCTCACTTGATAAATGCTCCTTGGACAAGCACAGGCACCTGAGTTTGGGTTCCCAGGGCAGACGTAAAAGGGATACAGGATTCCGAAGGCTGACCGCCAAGCTAGGTTATCTGCACTTGGTGAGCTCCAGGTACAGAGCGAGACCTTGTCTCAAAGAATAAAATGGAAGAGAACGAAGGAATGCTATAGAAGGCAAAAGTGCGTGCTGTCAACTGTATGAACTGGAGTTTGTATTCCAGCACCCGATGACTATAGTTCCAGCTCCAAGGGACCCAACACCCTTTTCTGTCCTCTACAGTCATCTACAGACACGTGTGACACAGATACAAACATACACCAAAACAGATCTTAAAACAGTAAATAAAAAAGATGGAGAATGATTGAAGGAGACACCAGCATCCATCATTGTGTCTACATACACTCTATTCATGTACACACACACACATGAACACACATAAACCATGTGCATACACAGGCATACAGATACACACACATACTTACACATACACACATATACATACACACACAGATACACGTACATACATACACATACACACAGACACACACGTACTAGATACACACACATACACATGTACACACACACAGATGGACACACATACATACACACGGACACACACAGATACACCCCCCCACACATACAAACACACACACAGAACTCACCATTCTCCCACTTCACCTGGGTGTGTGTGGAGATGTGGCTGGTGTGCTCTTGTTGAATCATTCAGGTATAGCTGCAGGATGCTCACAGATGTTAATATTAGGTCAGAATTCTAAACTTTAGAGGCACAAAACATGGTTCCAAACAATATAATCATAGCTTGGCTAATTTAGGGCTTCATAAATTGTTGGGGCACCCTGAAGGAGAATGTAAACAAATCTACTATTGGAAGTTTCCAAAATCACCCTCAAAACAAATCTGCTCTAATCTATAGGAAATGTATATGTTACCCATAACCTGGTTATGTTAGTTTGTACATAATTCTAATAAAATCGATTACCACACACATAATCCTGTGACATTCAGAGACTCCAAAGCAGAAATTTTTCCCCAAAAAGGTTTGTGAACCTAGGCAAGCAAGATGCCTAGACTAGTCCCACTATCTACTTTATAATTAGGCAGTGAATTAGTGTTATCTTACTCTCCTTCAGGAACACCTGCAGGTGGACACCATTGCCTTCCAGATCTCTCTCACGAGAAAGCAAGTTTGCTTTGGAAGCTCTTTTCTGAGTCCTCCAGTGTTGTGATGGAGCCAGAGTTTGGGTCAGGCAGGTCAGCAGTGGATTATGAGAGCTAAATCAGGGTACTTTAGCCATTTTCAGGATTAACAGCCCTGAGCCTCCCCTGTGGATTTAAGGCAGAAAGAGTTGATCACTTCATTACCTCACAGTGAGATAGTAATGTTAATGAAAGCCAGGATTATCACCCTTGTCCAGGATCCCTCTAAAACAGAGCTGGGAGAAGCCACAGTACCTGATAGGTCCTCAGGTTGCAATCCCAGGGGAGTACACACAGGTGAAGACAAGTGGAAACCAGGCCAGCTAGAAGGGAGGCCAACTACATACTGACATGTTATAAAGTTGGCCTCAGCTTCACAGTACCATATTGTTTCTCAGTCCCCTGTGTGTCTTCAGGAAGTCATGGGGAACCAGAGGGTAGAACGATTTCAGCCTGGACATAGAAGAAAAGTGAGCAGAGGCTAGCGTTGCTGTCTCCTCCTCATGCCTGGCCTCCTATGATCGCTGGGAGAACCAACTTCTCAGCTAAGACTTCTTAGCTGCGCAATGTGATATGTCTGGGTACCTGTCAGGGAAGCCAGGACTTCTCAGTCCAGTTCATCCATTTGCAGCTATCACCACCTCCAGTTTTCTGATGGCGGCTGCTGGGAGTGGCAGGCAGGGATCTGTGCTATGCTGCCTCAGTGGAGAGTTGCACTTAGGAAGCAGGATGAGAAGATAAGCAGGATGTTGCCTTGGTGCAGGCTTGACGCTGGCAGAGCACCATCTGAAGAGCAGGCAGGAATGAGCTGTGCGTGGAAAGATTTTGTACCCACAGGAAAACCAAAAAGCAAGGCAAGAGCCCACACACTGTGAGGCTTGTGTGTGTTTTGGGGAGTAGTGCATTTTGATAAACCCACGACACAAATGACACTTTTCCCAGGACTCTGTTGTGTCAAAAGCCCACAATGTGCATCTCTGGACCATAAATTCCTTAAAAGCATAAAATAAAAAGAACAGGATAATTCATGATTTGATCAGTGTGACTAGAACAGTTTCGTGCCCTTCCTTTCTTGTGAGCATCTACAGTCAGAATGTAATTTTATCAAACATCCATGTGTGAGTTTGCGGGTAGGACATGGAGAGAAAGAAAAGAGGTTGGGGTTGAGATCTAAGGGAATGGCATCTGCTGAGCTTCAGCCTTCACCCCTCCTGCCATCCCCGTGTGTGTGGAGAGGGCGGGGTAGTAAAGGATCTGTCGTACAGGATTTGGGGAGCCTCCAGGACAGGTCTTTAAGCAGGAGATCCAGTGAAGCTCCAGTCAGAAAGAGGTTACAGCTCTAGGCTTACAGCCTTGCTCCACAGGCTTTTATTTACTTTCTGTTGCTGCTACAAAATGCCCGAGGCAAACAACTTTAAAAGAAGAAAGAGTTGCTGGGTCTCAACATTTCAGTCCTTCATCAACTGGCATCCTTTTTCCTGGGCTGGTGCTGGGATACATCACAGGGCAATGGTTTGCTGAAGCAGAGGCACTACGCTCATTGGGAACCAGGAATTAGACAGAGAATCAAAGAAAGAAGAGTAACAAACAGGCCAGGAATAAAAGCCAACCTTCAGCAACTTTCCTGCAGTAATCCAGTTGCCCCACCTCCTGTAGCCAGCCAGTCATTGTGAATTCATCAATGGGTTAACTCTTTGATGAAGTCAATACTTTTATGACCCAGCAGTCTTCTTATTGTACCACTAGTTGGAAACCAAGGCTTCATCATTTGGAGAAGGATGGTCTATAACCAAACTGCAACAATCTTATGTAGATGAGTACACTGGTAGAAATCCCAGAGATCAAAGGCAGAAGAGCCTTGAGTTCTGCTGTCCTGGGAGAAGATACAGTGTTTCAGACCCAAAAGAGAAAGTTCACCTCCATGCTCTTTTTGCTCTGTTCCTTTGCTTGGTGCTCTCTCACACTGGGTGAAGGTAGATCTTGCTCATTCTCACTGATTCAAGTGCCCAGCAGTGCTCAAAGGCATCCTCAGAAGTAGAGCTGTCAGAGCTATTCCAGCCTCCCTCAACCTGAAGTGCCCTACCGTTCACTCTAGGGCAGACAGTCATTATCAGCACAGATAAATGCAAGGGGCAGTAAACCAGGCGACTTGAGACGCAAACAAGGAAAAGGAGCACCTAGGTAGTAGAGGGACAGGAAGAAACTTCCCTAAGAAGGCTCCTAATGACGTCTCTAACTTGCAGGAAGGAAAAAAAAATGATTAGAACAGATTTGGATGCTTGCCACAAACTCTGATAATTGGTCTGAAAAGAAAGATAAAAAGGAGGCTAGGAGATAGCTCAGCAGCACTTCAAGTGCAGCTCTCAGCACCCACACTGGATGCCCCACTACTCCCTGTAACTCCAGCACTGGAGATCTGACATCCTCTTCTGGGGGGCCCGGACCCACACTGGGTGTCCCACGACTCCCTGTAACTCCTGCACTCAGGATCTGACATCCTCTTCTGGTCTCTTGCACACATGGGGGCACACACGCAGACATATATACATAAATTTTAAAAATAAAAGTAAATATTAAAAAAAAAAAACACCGTGGGAAGAATGTGGCTTAAAATACAGTTGTACTTAGAGGTTTCTTAGGCTTTAAAACATCCTGTTGGAATCTATTTTTCTGATGAATCAAGATTTCATGTAGACGGACCCAATATCAAATCTGTGCCATTGCAGCAAATCTGCAGTACCTGGATGCCACACTCCTTTTATCTATGCACACGCACCTCATCTCCTCACCGTGGAACCATTTCATATATGCTGTTTTTACCAAGTCTGGTTTTGTTACTATAAAATCCATTGCCTTTAAACAGAGCGCCTGGAACAGCCAGCTGTCGGATGTCATGGGAGTAGAGCTGCCTCCATGACTGAGAAGACTGGCATCAAGTTTGGGGAACAGACATCCATGCAGGCAACAGGAAAGGATACCAGTTTATCTAATAAACACAATGGCTAAATTGCCAATTTCCAAAGAATTAGTTATTCAAAACACTTAAATTGTGATTAAATTGGATTTTTATAACTGTTGATTCCTTAAAACACCCAGAGTCAGTATTTTAGGAACTGAAACTAGGGAGGTGAAATGATTTTCCCAGAGCTCTCTACTGATGAATGGGACAGCTCAGCCTAGAACCCAGTACTTGCCAACATGGCCACTATTTTGCTCAAGGCTATCTTCATAATCTAGAAAGTACTTTTGATGTTTGAGGTAATCATCCACAAAGGTTTTGTTTCTGATAAGGCTCTAAAAAAAGTCTTTGCTTCTTGTTAGATTTGGTGCTAGTGTTTAGATTTCATATTTATACTGTGATGTGTAGCATGAGGGATTTGTTGGGATTTCTGTCCTGTCCAGTTTCCACAGCCAGTAACCCCCAAAGAAATTATACAGAGATATATATTAATTATAAACTGATTGGCCCATTACCTCAGGCTACTTATTAGTTATTGTAGCTTATATTAACCCATTATTCTGATCTATATTAGCCATGTGGCTCAGTACCTTTTTCAGCGGGGCAAATCACATCCTGCTTCTTTGGTGGTCTGGGCAGGACTGGGAGGAATGGGCTTCCTCCTTCCCAGAATTCTCCTGTTCTCATTGCCCCACCTTTACTTCCTGTCTGGTTGTCCCACCTATACTTCCTGCTTGGCCAATCAGCGTTTATTTAAAACATGACTGACAGAATACAGACAATTCTCCTGCACCAGTGATGTTTGGGGTAGTCCTGGTGTGTGTGTGTGTGTGTGTGTGTGTGTGTGTGTGTGTGTGTGTCTATATGTGTCTGTGGTGTCTGTGTTTTTGTGTGTCTGTGTGTATCTATTTGTGTGTATATTTATGTGTGTATATGTGCGTGTGTCTGTATATGTGTGTCTCTATTCTGTATCTCTGTGTATGTAGATGTTTGTGTTGTGTGTGTGTGTGTTTGTGTGTATCTGTATGTCTGTATCTCTCTCTCTGTGTATCTATGTATGCCTGTATGTGTATGTCTGTGTGTGTGTCTCACTCTACTGTCTGTATGTGTGTAGGTCAGCAGTCAGCACAGGGTGTCTTCATCTGCTGTTCTCCACCTTACTTTGGGGGAGGGATGTAAGCTTACTGTCTATCTGACATGGATGACCAATGCTACTGCAGATCTGCCTGTCTCTGTAGTGCTGGGATTACAGAGCTATGCCACCATGACAGCTTTTGTTTATTTTTAACATGGACTGTACCCAAACTCAAGCCGTCAAGCTAGAGCAATTGCCCACTGAGCCACCCCCCAGTTGACCCACTGAACCACTCCTCAGTTCACCCCCTGGGCAACCCCCTGTTCACCTCCTGGGCCACGTCCCCCCAGTTCACCCCTGGGCCACCTCCCAAGTCCACTCCCTGGAGAGACCTCTCTAGTCCATCTTGATTGTGTGTCACAACTTGGTGTTTTGCATTTTGTTGTTTCCTGACTTAAAAAGCAAGCAAACAAACAAAAAACCAAGATGTAACATTCAGAACAAAGATGGAAGGGCATTTTTAAAAATCACACAACTTCAGCTTTTTAGTTGCCAAGATTTCTAAGCCATTAACACATGCAAAGCCTCCTCAAAGTTTTTCATTCCCTAATTATTGTATTGTGGCTATATAAGTAAGTCAGACTTTAAAGCGCCAGCATTAAAATGCAAACCACTGTGCTGTTAGCAAATATTAGAAGGTTATGGAAAACACAATCCATGCATTTGTGACTGCAGGCAGTGCATGTCGGGAGTCTGGCCCTTCTGCACTCTGTGTCTTCAGGGCTGAATGAGGAGGAAGGAGTGCTAAAATTTCTCTGCTGGAATTCACTGACCAGACCACTTCTTGTGGTCAGAGAAGAGGGACTTTCGTGGTCATCTGCAGTTTCTCCAGCTGTGAGGACAGTTTCTCAGCCCTTCATTTAAGTTGGTGGCTATTTCTGTGGTCTGCTCTGGTTCCAGGCAGACAAAGCCTCCTGGAAGGCATCCTGAGTCCTAATGAGCAGGTGTGCTGTTGGCTCTCCAATCGGTGATCATCTTCCAGGCCTGGGATGGGACTGTTGCTTGACAGGCAGAGCTTGCCAACCAGCTATTGCCCTCAAGAACACACTTCTGTGCTAGGGAATATTTCCCAGTTAGTCTGTGGGGTTCGCAATAATGACACTGGGCGCAGCTGTCCTGCTGTGTGTTGGCTTCTGACCTGAAGATGACTGAAGGCTCGGGCCACTGTTCTTCTCTGATGAAACTTGGAGCCATTCACTTCAGATAGATTTTTTTTTTTTTTTTTGCTTGGTTGCTTGCTGCTGTGGTTTTCTGTCATCTGAGTGTTTCTAAGTTGTTCTGATTTGACAAGTCTTGAAGAGACATATGGGCCCCAAATAATTGTACTGAAAAATGCAGAAAATATTGAGCAAGAGGCTATTGGATTTCCATAAGTAAGCAAATATATTTTAAGAACTCACTAGTGAAAATTGCTTTTTATTTAATGAGTCATTTTTATTGGAAGGTAATGATTATGTCCAGGCCATAAATACAGTATAAATTTTCTTTGGAGAACATTAAAACGATGACTCTCAATTGTAAGCAGCTTTTTAAAGAGCATAGGGATATTGAGGTACAGATTTCCAACCCAGAGCATTCTGTCCACGCAAGAATGTGAAGAAGTGGATGAGACTCCACAAGGGCTCATGCATGGGAGCAAATGTGTACAACATAGGCCCAGCTTCACATAGGGCTCTGGAATGACACACACGAAGGCTTTCAAAGGTCTAATTTCATGCTTATTTCACTATTACAAGTACTAAATGAGTTACCCAGTCCTCTTCCCATTTTATAGGTGGGGAAATAGAGGCCCAGGAAAGTTTAGAGGTTTGCCCAATGGCTCAGCCATTTCCCTCAGTTCTTTCTGCATCTCATGAATGCAAAATTATCTCAGTGACCATCTGAGTAGGAGGGTGTTCTGGTAACATCCAACCAGAAGCATGAATTTTGTTCATGGGTAAAGGTAGTGTAATGTTTATTTGCTTGTTTGTTCTGGGCAAGGTTTGGTGTAGCCAGCTACTGCTGACCTTCTTGCCTGCACTCTGGAATGCTGTGAGTGAAGGTGTGTATCACCACACACAGTTCGAAATGTTCTATTCTCACACTAGGTAATGTTTGGAAAGTCACACTGTTTCAGGAAACAAATGTTGTTGTCGGGTCACAAAGTAAAATCAGATTCTTTTATGTATTTTGTCTGTGTTAAAAATCTGTTTTATTTTTAAAATAAAATGTACTATTATATTAAGAAAATGAAATACTACTAATTAATAACAATAACAATAATAGCAACAACAACAATAATAGTACAAACGAAGTTCCTGTTCAGCTGCCCAGCTTGCAAGTGAGAGGGCTTCTCCACTTGATGTTCACGCTATCAGGATTCCTGATTGTGCTGTCCACCAGCCGTACCAATCCACTCCGTTTCTTAGGGTGCCGAGCACACTCTAGCTGCAGGCATAGAACCCATCTTACACTGATGGTCCATCTCATAGCTCAGGATCAGCTGTCTGTTTGATCTCCTCCCACTAGTGTGTGAGTCCTTCGAGATAGGATTGGTCCCTGATGAACCCCTGTGTCTGGGTCATTCACCACTTGGCACTGTAGGTAAGCGAGGAAGAAGCCTGGGGAAGCCTCCTGTGCACCGGCAGGAGCAGCTGAGGGTCTTGGTGTAGCTGTTTTGAAACTCTGAGTAACATGAAGAAGCCATGCCATGTGCACACAAGTTTCAAATCCGGCAAAGAGAATCGGCTCTGCTTCCTTTGTTCTTTCGTGGTTAAAGCTTTGAATAATGCATATGTCCATGAAATATAATTGAAACACTGGGGGTCTTTGAAGACCTGGACTGCAACACTGGGTTTCTTCATACTTTCTCTCAGCCATTTAAGATTCTGAGGAGCGAGATGATGACAGGTTAGGTTTGGAGAAACCAAACTGAAAATGATTACTGTTGGATAACTTTCACTGTGTTTCATGGCCCCCAACAGAGCTTTCCAGCTTGTACTTATACCTCCTCTTTCCCTCTCTCAAGAAATAAAAAAAGAAAGAAAAGAAAATCCCAGATCTACCCAGTACACTCTCATGTACATGATCTACTGGGATTCCTGGTATTTTTCTGTCACCTGGCTTGTTTTTCCACAATGATGTGTTTAACACTTTCTTGACCAGTTTTTAAAGCTTTGTTATCTAGGAGGCTTTATCTTCAGGATGGCCATCATCTTTTCTCTCTTTCCCATCAGTAAAGCTGCTACTCTTCATCAGCCCCACAGCCTTGTGTCTGAGCACCACAGCCTTGCCTCAGGAGGCACTCTCTACCTTGAGTGAAGCTTCAGGTTTGCTTTGACTATAGTTTTTTTTGTAAGGTTGTCCATAACCATATTATCTCAGTTGTGCCAGGATATTGTTGTTCACCGCTCCAAGATATATGTGTGTGTATATATATATATATATATATATATATATATATATATATATATATATGCATTAACCTCTTTTGATTTTTCTTTGCAAAAATCCTTTCTTGGTCCATTTGGGTTGCTATTAAAGAACCGTGTCTGCTGAGGTCTGTTTTCTGTTTCCTCATCAGCATCTTGTGGTTGGGTCCTCACATAGTGGGAAGGATGAGGAATTTTTCCCAGGCCTTTTTCACAAGGGCTGTTATCCCTTTCATGGGCACGCTGTCCCATCCTTTCTTCCTCTCCCAGGGGCTGTATCTCCTAGTCTTGTTGCCAGGGTGAAGATCTTTCCACACTAATTTTGGAAAGACAAACATGCAGACCTCGGAGCTACATTTTTTCCATATCTCCGTCCTTGCCATCCGTCACCCCTCCCGACCTACTCTCTATTCACTTGTAGTAAGCAGCGCATTTCTGACCCTTTCAGAGTTCTGTGTCTTCTCCATCAGCATGGGAAAAAATGTTAGCATATTCTCTCCACATCCTTTCCATCCTGGACTGTAATGAGCAATTTTATGTACAGAACAGATTCCTTATGGATTTACACCAGACTTCCTCATTCCAAAAGAAACCCCAGTTTTGAAACAGATGATTGTAAAGAATTAATCATTTCCACACTAAACAAGCCCTAGCCACTTCTTTCTTCTGGCAGATAGCATGAGCTAGTTTGGATAGCTTTATTCTGCTTTTGGGGACTAAGGAGAAGCCACATGTTTCTGTATAAGGCTCCTCTTTTTTCTTTATATCCCACAGTGCTCTGGTTGCTTGGTAACTCACATCACTGCCCATTGCTCTTTCCCTGCAGCCCTGAAAAATCTCCTTGGTGGATTTGTAGATGAGGGGAAAATGAAAGCAAAACCAAACAACAACAAACAGCTAAGCCTCAGGCGAGGCAGTTTGGCTTTGTATTAACAGGGCAGCTGTGATGTATAGGTCTGTAAGTCATCTTTCGGCTTTGGTGTCTCCATCTGTTCAAAGTCAAGGTCATAATCTGTAAAGGTTGAGACCATGGGGCCAAAATTCATCATTCCATTTGACTTTTAGCTTTTCTGTGTCACTGTTTTGGGGGTACAGAACCTTTGAAGTAGAGGAATTTGGGCTTGTAATTTCTAAACATTACAGGAGGAGGAAATTCAAGAAGGGATCAGACCTGGCTGTAGAAGAAGATTGTGCCTATGAAGTCAGGTGAGGCTGGGGACCACACTACGGGATCTGGTTATCAGTTGGAGAAAGATTTGGAGGACAAGCCCAGGAGAGATGAATGGATGGCACCTTTGCCTGACAATACTGTTGACAAGGCCGCCAGATAATCACAGCTTTGTGTCCACACCTGTACATGTTTGTGTGTGTGTGCGTGTGTGTGTGTGTGTGTGTGTGTGTGTGTGTGTGTGTGTGTGTGCGCTTGCATGCCTGTAGATGCTCAAGGAAGACAGGAATGAAAATACAGCAGGTGAGATTTTTGTTCTCCAGATAACTGGGGTTCAGTTTTATTAGGGAGATTTGTGAAAGAGACAGAAAATGAATGTGAGTTCACGTGCCACCTGCAGTAAATGTGGTCATATCTAAAATGTTCTTTTTGGTGGCCTATGACCTTTCCTGTGCCTATCCAGAATGCTTGGAATGAACAGTTTGCAACTGGTACATGAAGTATGTTTCCCATGGCTTTCAATGGCATTCATGGCCTTCTCTGAGTCTACGTAGCCATGGATGCCAGTATCTTGGAGCCTCCTATCACTTCTTCCTCCCCATCTTTCTCTAAGACATTTGTTTCACCTGCCAAACACCGTTCATTCATATCAGCATATCTTTTCTTTCTTGAGCACCACAACAGAAACCTTGCTGACTGAGCACCATGTTGTGAGATGGTACCCATGTGACCAACTGTTAGCATCATGAGGCCCAATTACCCATGCTTCAGAAACAAGAGAACCCTGCTTGCATGATTTAGTTTTTTCAAGGACCTGAAGCAGCCTCAGTTGCCCTAACCTTCAGGCAAACTTCCATTTGAGAGATGGCTTCTTCCTGGTGACACATTAGCCTTTGATTTCCCTGTTAGACTTATTTTTGCTAGGTTGGGAAAGACATAGGAATCACATTTCTATCAGTAAGTGCTGCAAAATAAACTTGCGTTTTCCTCCTTCAGCCTCCGGTTGACATCTCTGTGTCTGGGAGCTACTGATGAGACAAAATCCCCAGAGAAAGTAGGATTTTTATGATTTTTGTTTGCCTGTTTTGTTGAGAGGAAATTCGGAGAGCTCACATTTCTCTTTTCAAGTGTACACTCCAGTAGCTTTTACTTTATTCACAAAATTGTACATCCATCACTCCCTTTATTTTTAGCATTTTCCTCACCCTGGAAAGCAACACTAAACCTGAGAGATAATCATTTCCATTCTCCTTCCTGTGACCCCTTGGCAACCACAAATCCGTTCTCTGACTTTGCTTATGTTTTTTATAAATACAGAGTGTTGTTTGGACACGGTGTTACCCATCTATAATCCCACCACTTAGGAGGTGGCAGAAAGGAGGTCAGGAGTTTGTGGGTAGCTGCATATAGAGCTTGGGGTCAGCCTGGGCTTCATGAGACCTTGCCTAAAAAAAAAAAAAAAAAAAAAACAGAGCACAGTCATCTTGAAGGATGGGATATAGCATTTACTGTGGTGACAGGAGAGAAGGCAGAATCTTAGAAACTGAAACTTAAATCTATTTTTATGAAATTTTCGGTCCTTACACATCTTGGAGTTGAGTTTTGAGAATAACACTTGCCTAACTTTAGAAACTAAACAGATAAAATTTTGTTCAAACAAGCAGCCAAACAGCTAGAATGTAATGAACTGATGAGCTATTTTGTTTTCCTTCATTTTTTTTCCCCAGTTGTTCTTGAAATACTCACACTGTATAGCTTTAGATGGCCTGGAACTTACCATGGAGATGAGGCTGGACTTGGTCTTTTAATGATCTTCTCTGAAAAGATGAAAATGAGGAATAGGTGTGTTGGAGGAGGCTGCTTGTGTTGTTCCTGGCCGCTTAGCCCTGAAATAATCACACAGAAACTGTATTAATTAAATCACTGCTTGGCCCATTTGCTCTAGCTTCTTATTGACTAACTGTTACATATTAATTTAATCCATCTCCACTAATCTGTGTATTGCCACGTGGCAATGGCTTACTGGCAAAGTTTTGGCATCACTGACTCTGGCAATGGCTCCATTGGGTCCCTGACTCCGCCCTTCTTTCTCCCAGCATTCAGTCCAGTCGTCTCCGCCTACCTAAGCTCTGCCCTCTCAACAGGCCAAGGCAGTTTCTTTATTCATTAATGGTAATCACAGCACTCAAAGGAGACTCCCACATCATGGGTGTATCTTCAATGGGCCCTGCCACGGTATGCACCTAAGAGAGTACACCATGGCATTTCAAGGGGTTTTATTGGGGGAGTGAAAGGCCATCTCAGAGTTGGAACATGAGCGAGGCAGACAGAAAGAACAAGCAAGAGAGGAACAAGAAGAACAAGAAAGAGAACTGTAGCCGACAGGCACTTTTAAGAGGTGCTATGTAGCATAGCTGAAGGTTTCCGGAAAGTCCTGGTGTCACGTGATGATTTAAATGCCTCAGCAGAGGAGACACAGGTCACTGCATGGGGACTAACATTCCTGTCTCTGTCTTCTGAATGCTGAGATTATAATGTGAGCCACCATGCCCAAATAGATTCTGATTTGTTTTGTTGTTGTTTGTTTGTTGTGGGGAACTGAGAATTGAACCTGAAACCTTACATCAGCCGTGAAAGTGCTCTTCCACTGCCCTCTGTTCCCAAGCATCCTAAACCTTTGTTTGTTTGCTTGCTTGTTTGTTTATGCTTTATTTTCTTATTTTTTTTAAAATGTTAATCATAGAAGCAGTATAGGGAAAATTGCAACTTATCCTCCATTTAAGTGCATAATTCCATTCATTTCTTAAAGGGCAGATTTTTGAGACATAGATTGGTTACCCATTATGGAAAGGTATGCAGACGATAAAGACAAGCAAGGCATCCCTTGCTGTGTTCTCTGAGACACCGGAGGGCAGTTTATGTCCTCCCAGCAAGCTTCGTTGGTGTCGCTGGTTCTTCCTTGCAAAGCTGAAGTTACTTCAGGGGAAGAAAGTCTAATAAAAGCATGAGGAACTCTGGGAGAAAATTGAACTCTGCCTGCAATCAATCATGTGTTATTTTAGGAGACCCCGGCGTCTGGGCTTCTACAGTTTTTGACATCAAGGGGAAAGAGCTGGGTTTTCTTTTGATTTGGGATTTTAATATGAGCTTCTAGTACTTAGTAGTTTTAAAAGGCATGTTTTCACATGTATTTTTTATTTTCCCAAGTGTGAATTTTGCATGCATGTTGCACAGGCCCTCCGAAGTGGGGTTCAGAGCCAGTATTTAAACTATAAAAAACACAGGGCCTCGTGGTGGGGGCTCTGCTGGAGTGTCATTTTAAAAAGCAGGCAATATTTCCGCTGCTCTTTGCTCGGGGTTTCCTCCAGTGCTTGGGTGGTGAGTCTGGGGGTCATCGAAGTGTTGACACTGAGGGAATTGCCTGCTAGGTTGTTCTCATCCAGGAAGGACTTGGAATAAGCCCTTTCCAGTGCTCAGAGAGGGGCACACTTTGAGGTCCTACCCAGAAGGGCATCCCCCTTTGCCTTGAGGCTACCCGCTAACCCCTTGTCTTTCATCACCTCCTAATGACTATCCCTCCAGACTTCAGCTTGAATAGTCTTTGGCTTTTCCCTAAAGTTAAAAATCAGAACAAGAGCTGGAAAAAAGCACTCCGTGGGTAAAGCACTGTACAGGCAAGTAGTCCCCAGCAAATCCTCAGTGTAATGGTAAAAATAAAATGCTGCAGTTTCCCGCAGGTCCCGGGGGGGGGGGGGGGGTAGGCAGCAGGCTGCTTGTCCCTAGAGCAGCCAGGCAGAGATGGCGCAGTTCGCCAAGTGGCTGCAGTGGGCCATGGGGTGCAACCAGTCCCAAGCAGGGAGCCGCGTGGTGGGTGAGAGACCTCGACGAGGCAGCCAGTCCCAGGAGGAGAGAATGGATGGGCACGCCGTGAGACAAGGCTGCAGGTCTACAAAGGCAGCTAGTTCCGGGCAGAGAGCCTTTACTTTTACCATTACACACAGCACCTAAGTGAACACAGTGCCAAGATCCTGCCTGCTTGCAGTCCTCGCAATGTGGAAGCAGAGGCAGGTTCATCCGTTGGCTAGTCTAGAGATTCAATGAGCTCCAGGTTCAGTGAGAGACCTTGTCTCAAAAACTGCCATAGAAGTACGGGAGAGATAGCTCAGCAATTTAGAGCATTTGTAGTTCTTACTGAGGATGAGAGTTCGGTCCCAGCTCCCTCATGGTGGTTCAAAATCAGAAGTTAACTCCAGTTCCATGAGATTGATACCCTCTTCTCTTCTGGCCTCCCCACGCACCAAGCATGCATGTGATGCACATGCGCATATATGCATGCAGGCAAACATTCATATATACAAAATAAAACAACTAAATCTTAAAGCAATGTAAGGTAGTGAGGGATGGAGGAGGCTACTGGAGACTGCCTTCTGGCTTCCTTACACAATATGCACACGCAAGCACGCACACACATGTATGCACCCAAAAGAACTTTCAAAAACAGCAAGCCAAACATCTGTCTCTTCCTTCAGGTCCAAGTCTAAGACAGCCCCAGTGCGCTGGCCTTTCTCTCCTGCAGGAAGACCGCTCACACTCTGCGAAACCCTGGATTGAAATATGAAAGGCAGAGTTGAGCTTCATCTGTATGTTTGTTCTTTGTCCCAGTTTGCATCACGTGAGCCTTTGGTGGCATGATCCGGGACATTCCTGCAGGTAGAAGATTGAACTGGGGGCCCAAAGCAAGCCACTAGACACTCAGTCCAGGGGACACTCTGCCTAGCGAATGCTGGCATTGTCTTCTAGGAACCCCTCTGTCTCCTTTGGTGCCACATTTCCCCTTCCTTGCCCAGGGAGTTTCATGAGAGAGACCACTGTTTTGCTCACATCAACACAGGTCAAAGTAACAATATTTTTCTTGTTCCACCAGTTCAGCAATTATATTTGACTTTAAATTGTTTTTTAATGTGTGCATGTATATACATGTATGTGTGTGTGTGTGTGCGCACGTGCTTGTAGATGTCATGATACACACATGGGGGACAGAGCATGTCGCATGATCATCAGTTCTCTACCATGTGAGGCTGGGAATTGAATTCAGGACCACAAACATGTTTTTTAAAAGATGAAGAATGAACATAGGTAGAGGAAGAGAGGGGGGAGGGGAGGAAAATAAGGAAGGAGAGAGAGAGAGAGGGTAGGGAGGGAGAGAGAGCCCCATGAGAAAGAAAAAGGGGTGGTGTGACCTCTAATTTAGATGATATTCCTGCTCTGGACCAATCCACTGTAGAATTAGAATCAGCAAAGTAACGAGTGAGTTACTTTTTATGGAACCCTCAGATTGCAAGGCTGCTTCCCAGCCGCCACTAACAGCTTAACAAAGAAATCCATGTGCCCATGTGCGTTTTACAGAGCCCCACCCCCACAGAAACGCGGGCTGACCTAGAATGTCATTAATCTCAGCCTTCTTTGTGTGATGGGAAGGGGCGCTAATTCTTACGCAGCGGTTTGGGGAAAGGTACAGAGAGGGACATTGGGTAAAACAATTCAAAGGCTTCAAAGGAGTCATGCCTCACTTTCCCACCCAGACCACCCCGAGGGTGCACCCTGACTCCTCCATCACCGCTGATTGGTTCTGATGACTTTGTCTATTCTCTTTGTGCATCAAGTAGGAAATCAGGGTGAGTCGCTGCCCTGAGGAGAATGAGCAATTGGGAAGCAGATTTGAATGACAAAAACAGAATCTCTCTGGCGGGGAATGGGGAGGAAACAAGGAGCGGGGATGGGTGTGGCTTCATATTTTGACTAGGAAGGCACAGAAAAGAATTTCCACTCTTGACTCGTTTAAGCTTTTTCCTCCCACAGTTTTGTATCCCACGGCCTGGCGAACTTATTGTGGAAATCTAAGCAAACCGATTCAGGGAAATCACACCCAGCTATCATCCCGCAAGAGTGAGTCTTCAAAGTGCTGCTGATATACAGACCGAAAAAGTGGGAAAAGCAAATTAATTACATTCAAAAGGAATTTAAAAGAGACTAATCAGCGTGGTGAAGAGACAGAGGTGGGGAGCTGTTTACAGATGTGCCTAGATGGAAGGAAGTCAGTGTGGGCTTGATGTGGGAGGAGGAGTGGGGCTCATCTTCTCCAGCTAATTAAAACAGGCTCATCTGTAAATTTACTTATTCATAAGGCTTGCTTCCACAGAGCTGATGTTTCTCTAATAGGAGCGGAAGACTGCTTGTCTGGAGATGTGGGTCAGTCCTGTGATGGAGTGACCCAGATTCCTGCAGACAGAGAGAGAGAGAGAGAGAGAGAGAGAGAGAGAGAGAGAGAGGAGATTCCTAGCAGGCAGCACATCATGGCATGCCTGGTCCCTGCCCCCTCTGGGACTGCAGCTGCACTTGGCCCTGCCTGCTTCCTTCTAGAAATCATAAGACCTCACTCTCAACCAAGAACAACTATCAGCTCTTTCTCAGTTGCCTTCTAAAGTCAGATCTTTCCTGCATTTCAACAAAATGAATGTTTCCCAACTGAGTCTGTGCTTGTGACAGCTCTGGGGGAGAAGCAGGCAGGCGACCACGACCGCCCATGGGTGGTCAATTTGGAGCTGGATTCAGGCTGCCTTTTAGACAACTCATCTTGGCGTTTCGTTAGCTCTCTGCACACTTTCTCCATCATGCAGTGACTGTTCGCATGTCACAACCAGCGTTTTCTCTATTATAAAAATTCTAGCCAAGATTGCGTATTCACTGTAGAAAAACCCAAAGAGAAAAATAGGCAAAATAGAATGAATAATAAAATTAATAGCTCAGAGAGTTAAGGATTCTTCTTTCTACCACTCTAAATATTTGAGATAATAAACAAGAGACCATTTCTACCTGATTTATTATGCATCCCTGAGACTGCTCAGTCGCAACATTTAGACAACTTAATGCTATTTGTGTTTCAGTTTCCTGCTTGGTAAAACGTAGACATTCACCTCAAGTAAATGCCTTGGAACACATAAAAGACCTTGACTCTCACTCTCATGAGTGTCTCATAAATGTGTGCTGGAGAAGGCATTAAATGACTCTTGGATGGGGTCTTTCCCCATGTGGCTGACACTGTCTGTGGTTCTGCTCCCAGTTCAGTGCGGACAGCAGTACTCAGAACCTGATGGAAGTGGCTCGGCCAGGGCTGAAGAAGTGTGTTCTGTGTAAGCATTAGTTACCAGTGGTGCCGGTCATTGCTAGGTCACTTTCTTAGAGTGCTTGTCCAGTCAGCAAAGAGTCACGGTGCTCTGTTCTTATTTTAAATAAGGTACAGCGATATTTTCTAGCCAAGGGTCTTCATCTGAACTGCTTGTTCCCATTCTGAGGTTTCACTAAGTCGTGTGAAGCTGCACTTAGCAATTGGAAGAGGTAAATTAGCACTGATTATAGGTTTGGATGTTTTTGTTCCAAGCTGATAGAGTAATGAAATTTAAAAATTTTTATATCAGAATGGTTTTGTGAACATACCACAATTATATATCTGCTTTCTCTTGATCCAGGAAATGAAATTGTTGCAGAAATTTGTCTTCATCTGGTGGCCGACTCTATTTGGTCCTGCCTACTCCTTCCTTACCTCCTGTTTATTTGGCTGGGGTTGTTTTATGAAACCCTCCAGAGGAGATGCCTGCTAATATTACTCATTTGTGTTAGCATGTACATTGCCTCGGGTAAAGTTATTTTGCAGAGGAGAAATGACAGCGAAACTGTGTAAGGAAGATGAAGACATAACTATCATTTATTTCTTAATTTTCTACTTACATATTTCAGACATATAAGACAAAGAATTGGTTCTGTTTCAATGACATTTATTTAGGATTTCTTGCTGTGTGTCAGAGAGGAGTGAGTTTCCTAGCAGAGGAATAATGGGTTACATGTATACAGACCAGTTGAATAGAAGCTCCATCCTGAGGGAGCCTGAACTTCCCGAGAAAGATGGTCTTCTGAACAAATGCCTTCTAAACATTTGTTGGAGATATGATGTGAGAAGTGAACAGGGATCAGAGCAGACAGCCATGAGAGAGCTGTCTGCACAACACCTTAGTAGGTTTGATCTTGCCGAAGGTCATGACTTGCCCTGGACCAAGCACTCCTCTTGCTTGCAATCCCTTGCCTGGGTCCTGCTTTGCTTTATCACTTTCTTAGATATGCGTCCTGTTTACACCTTGTACCAGGACATCTTCAGACAAGATCTCTCTCTGCCCAGCTCTCTCTGCCATGCCTTTCCTAGCAAGTATCATTTGTGTGACCACTGATAATGTACTCTCAGAAGAGAACACTGCTGCTGTCGATAGCCTCTGTATTACAGTAAGTAACACTCACTGATTGATGTGCAGGGTCTTCGAGAGCTTGGCCTGCTTTAGTAAAACACAGTAGATGGCCGGCTTTAAACATCTGAGATTTATTTCTCCTATGTGTCTGGGATGGGTGATCAGATTCTACACAGACAGGTCTGGTGTTGGTCAGTGCACTCCTGACATGGAGACTTGTCTTCTGTCCATGTCCTCGTGCGTGGCAAGGGGGACAGAGCAGTTTTTGATAGCTGCAAGGATGGCCTATGATGAGGCTTGTACCTCAGTGTGATGGAGTTGGATGGCAGGCCCAGGCTGAGTCAGGAGGATGGGATTCATGCCCCACCCTTCCTAAGGGAAGAAAGGGATTCTCAATTTCACACCTCTGGTTCAGTTGCTGCCAAGCTGGGGTCATGTGTTTGTTGTGCCTTATTTTCTTGCCCTGGGTCCCTTTCTAGAAGCTAAGTATTGTAGACCCTTTCCCTTGCCTTCTGATTACACTTCTTTCTTTGTAGTTCCCGACCACATGTAGTTCAGATACTACGTCATAGCTAGAGGATCTGGACTAAGACAGGTAATAGTTTCCTTCATGAGTGCTCCACCCGCACGGCTTATTTGCATTCTGAAGACTCACCTCTTGATGCCATCATGCTAGGAATAAGACTTTCTGTCTATGAGTTTTAGACAGACATATAACTCAGCCCACAAAGTCACACGTTTCACTGAGAGCAAAAGCCAACTCTGTATTTTCTGTCCATCTGTTTGCATTGAAGCCCTGCCTTTATTAGCTGTAACTCCCATGTTGGGAGACAGTCACTGTGTGGTTGTGCCGTGTTAAATATGAACATCTGCCTTCAAATATCCAATACTTAGAGTTTAGAGGTAATTTAGAATAACACTGAGTATTGCTGAGATCGTAAGAAATTGAAGGAAAGTAGGCATCCAAGGGGGCTGTCCCATTGGCCATTTATATAGTGAGAACACGAGGCTTAATACATAAAGACAGTCTGGAAACTGAAGTGCAGCTTTGAGTTATACTAGACAAGGTGAAAGGAAAACAGGGTTCTGGAGTGCCATGCCCCACTAGGCATTATCACAGATTGCCAGTGATGGAAAGATTAAATTCCTTAATCTAGACATCCTTCTATGAGTTGGCAAAGTGTCATTGACTAGTTCCAGAAACAACAACAAAAACATAAAATTAAAACAAAACCAACTCCAAAGACCTGGCCTGTCACAGAGCATGTCCTGTGTGACAGGGAGGACCCAAGGATTTGCAGATGTTCTGGAGCATCTCTTGTGGTTGCAACCACTTCTGGAGCTAGGCGTAGGAACATTCTTGGGCACCTAGCTGTTCTATAGGGAATGTAAGAGGAGGGCCTCTATTCTCGGCCTTAAACTGGGGCAACACTCACAAACAGGTCTGTTAATGTTTATAGCTTCATCAGGCAGAGTATTCTTAGTCCTGCTCTACAAGTGAGAAAATACCATGAAAAGTTGAAGTCATGTTTGCTAAGGTTTACATGTGAAGAGGGTTAAAGAAAAACAGATTCAAGTAACAGAGACTGATTCCTTTAGGTGGTATAAGCCCCATTGCCACGTGCCTGGTGTCTCTCAGGAAGCATCACTTCGTGGGTGTTCTAGACATGAGGTGTTCTCACTAAAGCCCTTTAGAATAATTGGGTCTCCAGGTAGCAGTCAGAAATGAAGACAATTACTTCTTCCTTCTACTAATGATGAAACGGGCCCTGGGGAGCTAATTGCCCATGAGGAAGTGTCAGGTGGGGTAGCTGGGCTGTTTCCCGGGTTTAGTCTCTTAAACAGTGTGGGATTGCAGCAGCTCACATTTGATGGTAGTAAGCTTTGAGCTTCCCCTTCTCCACTGTCTTATCTACAGCCAGTGGTCTTCACAGGACCTTCTGAGAATCAGAGGAATTCCAGGTAGGGAGCAAAATAAGCAGGAGGCATGCCTAGAGCAAAGCCGAGTGGGGAGGGGGAGAAAAACTGCTTGAAAAAAAAAAAGAAGAGAAAAAAAACCTTTCTAAAATAGGCTTTTGAAGACCACATCAAAATGACAGCTTTAAAAGCAAAGTTTTTGATCTTTAAGAGGTAAGTTTTGTTGGGGAAAGAAAAGACTCCTGAAATATATATAAAATACAGGAAAAAAAAAGAAAAGCTTCTAAAACAGCTAGGAATATAGCTTATGATATGATGGATTAGAGAGAGCCAGAGGGATACCTAAAAGCTTTCCTCCCTCTCTTGGGTCTCTCAAATGAGTTATGTAGGTCTGAGCTAGGACTGGGATTCTTACAGTGCGACACTGGAGAGACCAGAGCAAAACCAGGTGTGGGGAATGTGCCAGGCAACAGCCAGGCATGTCTGGTTGGGGGCCCTGCTCAACTCCTCACCATCACCTTTCGGTGAGCACCCTAAGCTGCTTGCATCAAGGAGCTATTGCAGTTCCTGTCATGGCTAGCTGGGCTTTAATGGTTGTCTGTGTTTTGCCTGTGAATCACCTACCGGAATCAACATATTTTCCCTGTGCCTCCAATTCTACGTCAAACCTTGATGTGAGCCACCCTTTTGGGGAGTTCCATTCCATTGTTTATGACCAGAAGAATCAGAACAACGCAAAGAAAAGCAATTCCCACAATCTCCGTACATCAAGAGAACTGAAAATGCCTAGAGGTGATATCCTGGGCTAGTGCAGGGTCTCATAAGGTGAAGATGTTGCTCATCTAAACCCTGTGACCTGGTGTCAGTCCCTAGAACACATATGAAGGTGGAAGGAGAGAATCAACTCTACAACATACATGTGCACACCATGGCTATGACATGTGCCTCCACATACACTAATAAGAAATAAAATAAAATAAAAGCCGGGCGGTGGTGGCGCACGCCTTTAATCCCAGTACTCGGGAGGCAGGCAGATCTCTGTGAGTTCGAGGCCAGCCTGGTCTACAAGAGCTAGTTCCAGGACAGGAATCAAAAAAAAAAGCTACGGAGAAACCCTGTCTCGAAAATAAAAAAAGAAAGGAAGAAAGAAAGAAAGAAAGAAAGAAAGAAAGAAAGAAAGAAAGAAAGAAAGAAAGAAAGAAAATAAAAGATATGGCTCCGATTGGTGAAACCCAAATAAGCTGCGACATCACAGGATGACTAGGTGCTGGGAGGACAGACAAGGGAGAAGACTTGGTGTCGTGGACCAGAATATGTAAGGGTGGGTTGGTAAAGGCGGGAACCCTGCACCTAACGACTGATGCTACAGTCTGTCATGTGAGTTTGAAAGCAGCAGCTCAGACAGTATACTTCAATTTGTGGGCACTGAGTAGCCATTGGAACTACCCAATTTTTATTGGTATTGGAACTGCCTAATGAAGGCCTTATTAGTTAGTTTACACAGACCTGAGATTCAGCATTCAAACTCCGCAGGGGCTAACAACTTCAAGTAGCCCAATGCTGTGTAAGAGAGAAGCTGGGGAGGAAATGACTGGCATTTCCATCTGCATGACCCAGGACCTAGGCTGTCCTTCCGCCCTCTTCCACCTCTGCTAGTGCTTGCACTGAGAGGCACATGGCAGCTGGCATCTTGTCCACAGCGGTGTCAGAGCCAGAGATATACCTATAACCCCCAAAACTAAAATAACCCCTCTGACACTCCACCACTCTGCCAAGTTTTCCTAGTTTGATTATTTCTAGGTTGTGTGTGCCCTCATCCTCATGTGAGCCACTGCGGTCCGTTGTTGCTGGGGTGACAGACAAAGGGTCAGCCGCTCAGGTCCTGGGCCCACATCCTGAAAACCCCAGTGTATAATCTTTCCTTCTCACTCCTTCAGAGTTGCTCACCCTTCTGCGAAGGGGGACAGTGCCGTGCTTTCTGTGGGCTATTATTCAAATGCGGGTAAGATCTCTACTCTGTCAGCTCATTAATTTGTCTACTTTTCATCCGGTTAATGACAAATGTGGGCTATGCAAATGTTTGACATTCAAAACAGACAGCTCGGCAGTTTTGTGCTATTAAATCATTTTCTCATTCCGACTTAGAGATTTATCTAAATTAGTGCGGTGGTGGCAATGCTTCCCAATATTTGTACCTGTCTGCTCTGGACTCAGATTTGATGCCTCAGTGCCAGGAAGCAGGGCTGTGAACACCAGCTTGCCTCTGAGACGGACAGACAGTGTCCTAATGCTCTATCATGTCAGCAGCTGCAGGACATGTGTCCTGGCGCTGCTTGGGTGGTGTTCATTGCTTCAAATGCTGGCTGCTGCCTTGCCAGCCTCCAGACTCCCACACAAGGTGGATGTCCTTCAAGCTCAAAATTCTACCCACAGAGAACAGGGACCATAAGCTTCCTGCTCTAGCCCAGCTGAAAAGCGTTCACCTTCTCACCCCAGTCTCTGGATGGCTGTCCATGATTTAATGCCATGTTCCCATTTGACGTGATGGACCAATCCCTCTGTCCACTCTGCTGGGCTGTGTGTCCTTCCTGGATATCCTGATTATAGCATGCTCTCAGTACTCATGGGATCCACCAATTACGCCCATGCCTCCATAGTTCCCCATCTATGTGAAGTGCCATGCCTCCTGTAGGGTCCACACCACCGTTACTTATTGGTGGATTATTAACTGTCTCATGCTGGTTTGTTTACCTGGTTCAGTCTTTTCATTGAGACAAGATGTCTAGATTGTTTTGCTTAGCACTGAATGCTGGGGCTGAGCACAGATATGCAATCTGTCTGAGTTGTTAACAGACCTTCTTTTCCCTGATCTTGGCGAGTTCTTTGAAAGGCTGATTGCATTTTTTTTTAAGGGCGTGCTAAATGGTACCAGTGCTGTGGGGGCAAAAAACAAGCTTGTTTTCTGGTTACTAGTCCCTTCCTAGCTGGCTTCACACCCTTGGGAAGATATAGAAGGTGTGCAGGGAAGGGGACCTTGTCTGTTATTACAGACATGTTTGCTTGTCTGTCTGTGTGTGTGTTCACGTGTGTGTGCGTGTGTGCCTGTGTGTGCACACTCACACTGGCTGTCTGGGGACTGGGGAGGGCTTCTGTTTTGCCCCCAGTCTCCTTGTGAGAAACATCGCTGTCATCGCAGGAAACATGTGGCATCAAAGCGCAGCAGCAATTAGGCCAACATTGGGACGTCTGAGCTGAGCAGCATCTGCCGGTGCCTCCAGACTCTTCTGCCAGGACTCTGCCTGCCAAGCCATCCAAACCATATGTTCTCATCAGCAGGAATGCCCTCAGCCCAAGCCTTGCAGGAGCAAGGCATCATAGATCAATGGCCGATATGGCGATCAGGAGACAACGTGGCTCCTGCTTGATTTAAATAATGGAGGGGAGGGTGAGGAAGCTAGCAATTTTACTTTCAGACGCGAGGGATATTAAAAATAATGCTGAATTTACTTATGACTTGCTATTATTGACAGTGTAATTAATGTGTTAATTAAATTCCACAAGAACAGTATTTTCCATGATACAATCTGCTGGCTGCCTGTTGTTGAGCAGTCATTGAAAAGGGCAGTGTGGAGGGGTTCCCTCCGAAATCGCTATTTAGCTACGTGGGAGAATTTTTAAACTTCTGTTTGGGGTGGTATCTACTTTCTGGGGGGTGCTGACACAGGAATTTTATATATTTGCTGTCTTGCACTATTTCAAGAATTGATCGAGATTGTTTTATGCTTGTTACAATGTGCTTGCTTTGTTTTATATCCTCCCCTATTCCCCCAAAAATAGACGTTCTGGCAGAGGCTGGGGAATACAACACAGGAACCCACAAACAGTGCGTGCGGTGAGCAGCTCCTGGCTACACCCATGCACGCGAGAGAGTCAGGACCCCATGAGGGGCATGTATGACTGTATCTCTGCTTAACACTTTTCATCACAATGGAAACCAGAGTCCTAAGGGTTTCCCCACAATTTTCCTAGCACTACTCCTGTTATATCCCTCACGGATTTCTTCCTTGTCTTTCTATAAAACTAAAAGACTTCGATTTTAAGGGAAACCAAATGAATTGAGGACATATGTGGGAGTCTCACTCATAGAGTAGTGGATGTTCCCTAAGTGCTTCCTGGGTCATTGCAGCCCAGCTGTGTGGCTATTGACTTCCTCCTCTCTCTGTCTGGCTCCTGGCCATGCATTAATATTAAAAAGTAAGACTGTGCAAGGAGGCCCAGGTCTTCCCTGTGAGTGACAGATTCTCACTCCGCATAACCTGCCAAGAATCCCATTTTCCTCAATTTTCTACAAAACTGCTCAGTGTTTTCAAGTCCCTCTGTCGATACCCTGGAACCAAGATTCAGGGTCACCTTTCCAACCCCTCTCTTGTCACCCTTAGCCTCTTGTGGGTCCTGTCCATTTTTTCTAGTTGTATTGTAGGGTAACAATACCTGCCATACTTCTTCATGAGTGAGATCAATTTTCCCACTGTGCTCTTCCTGTTTTCTTCCCCACAACCTAGTCAGTCTCTGCATGGCCAAGAGGCTGCAGTACCAGAAGGGGTGCAGTGGCTCATTCTTGTAATCCCAGTACTGGGAAGCACTCAGGACAAGGTGCTGGGCCCATCACATACAGAATAGGTTTAAAAGGGAGTTGCATTTAATAAATCTGAGGGGAATGGTATGAATCTCCAAGCCATGAATCCTTGATGTAGAGAAGGCTCAGGTGTGGATACTTAGCAGAACCTTAATGGAGAGCAGAGCAAAGCTGGGGTTTGCTTCTTCATCCAAACCATTTTCACAAGGCTTTGTCTGCTATTCCACCACCTTCAAGGAAGAGTTTTGTATCCCGAGCTGTAGACTGTAAATATTTGACCACTTGCTCCCCCTGCTTGGGCTTGGTATCATCATGAAAAGTCTTTGTTGATAGCGGGGATTAGGGAGGAGTGAGGTTTGAAGACGCCTCCTCTCCTCAGAGCTGAGCATTATCAGGTCCCCATGCAGGGCTGGGGGATGATGAGACACTGCAGCCTGGGAGGAACCAGCTATATACCCCCTACCCAGCCCATCATGTGATAGATGAGCCCTTAGCTTTTGCTTGTGTCCTTTTGCTAGCCTTATTGGCCACACTTTTATAAGTAAGTGAGCCTTGTGACAGTGTTGTTTTCTCAGCCAATGAAAATCATACCCTATATTGCAGGCATTTGGTGTCACATGATTTGTACTGCCAACGTGTGCTACCCTATTCTGCATCCAGGCTAAAACTGTTTGCAAAGTGCTTCTTGGTTCTTCTTGGTTTGGCCTTTGTAAAAATAATTTTTTTTTGGTTTTTCGAGACAGGGTTTCTCTGTGGTTTTGGACCCTGTCCTGGAACTAGCTCTTGTAGACCAGGCTGGTCTCGAACTCA